>NC_056735.1:514050541-514350541 GCF_019279795.1 Protopterus annectens
GTTCAGGAGGGGAATATGCACTGTTACAACTGTTTTTTTCCCGTAAAATAATATGTATACAGCGCTGGAATCAGAACGGCTAATATGAATTATCTTTGTTGAGCTGCAAAATACATTTGATTCTTTTCACCACAGAAAGCGTTTAAAGGATTTAAAGTCATATGGCCTAATGTTGTCTGATCTACTCTTAAAGAAGGTCGCAAAGGTTTTATCATTTTTGCTGTTCTTCTTACTAGTAATCATTAACTCATTGAGAACCACGAAACTCACCATGTTTTCTGGGCCACAAGAGATCCATACCATAAACGCATACAAATTAATTTAAATAAGGGCATTAGGTAAATTCATAGAAGGTTTTGTCCACTGTAATCCTGGCTGACATCCAGTATGTAGGTAGTGTCCTCCCTTTCCCCAGTAAATAATAATGGGGTAGTAACTGGATATCCACTTCCCTGACTTCAGACATTGGGATGCCTCCCCCAAGGGTGGGTTTTGAGCATGCAATGCACGAACTTCCTTTCAAATTGCCTCAAAACAAAGGTCAGTAATTCAGCCTCAAAGGGAAGGACAGGAAGATTGTGGCTGACCTTGGATCCGCTGGGTAAATCCTCAGGTACATCCACTCTGGACAACTGGTAACCAACATCCAGATGGATTGTGCAATTCTCTATAAAGTGAAACTTCAAATTAGAGATCTAAGATTCAGATGACAACACTGGCATTACTTTGGTAGATACTGGTGTCTTATTTGAATCCAGTATCTCAATATAAACCTCCTTTGAAATAACTGTGGCTTAAACTGGAGCTGAATAGGCAGAACATATAATGCCCCCGCAGTTGGAATTGCCAGCAAATCACACTTTTAGTGACCACAACACACACAAGCCTAGGCAGAATAAATGTCCAGGTCTCTAATGCCTCAATCATCTGTAACTGTTCTGCACTACTGTCAGCATGTATGTTTTTTTCCTTCCACCTCCCTACTTTTTCTGCATAACTTTGGTGACTCCTCCTGTTCCCTCCCCCACCATGAAGTAGGTGAAATAAGATAATGTGTTTCTGAGGCAGTAGTCCATCAAGGCAGGGTTGATATCTTCCTCGTCCAAAGACAGGACCTTATGATGCCTGTGTTTAATAAAGGTCCACAGCTTTCTAGTTTTCCTATACGATAGTCTCATTGGTGAAGGTAACACAATATTCAAATGCAATAACATCACGACTTTCACCCAGTCAAAACGGACAGCAAATAGTAATCAACTAGGGAAGTCTGTCTCCAACAAGAAAATGTGCTGTTTTAATAATTTCTGATGTTATTATACATAGGAAACCATGACTTACGAATGCAAAACTGTCAGGAAACAACTAGTAATATCAGTAATGAGCTATCTAAAAAGAAAAGTCAGAAAAGTACTTACAAAGAAAGTTATTCAAAGGTGAGTGATGGACAAAACAATTAAGTTACAAAGCATTTTGTGTTTTCCACTAAGCTACAGACAGAGTTGAAGCTTTTGTGAAATAGAAATGTTTCAACAAATTGCAGTAGTGCTTCATACTTTTAGATGAAAATAACAAGGATCATTGTTGCAGCATCATTCATAATACGTGCGAGTTAGAATGAAGGTGGATACAGGTCTATCAGGGCTGACTGCCAAATCTTCATACCTCCCCAGAGTTCAGACGTTCTCCTTCTCATGCAAACTGTCAGTAGGATGCTTGGTAAAAAAAGGAATGAGAGACTGCTCCATTCTTCCTTTTGTGTAATGAAAATTGTCAACAACAGCTTTCATGGTAATCGGGTTATGAAGGACATATTGAAGTGAGGCAAGAATGCAATATGCTCCTCAAAAGTATGGGAGAACAGATGCTAGGAGTGAAAAGTCCCTCCTGCAATTGTGGAAATTTCTCAGTTGCAGAAGCGTGCAAGGTAGATGCTATGGTTTGGATGGGATGGACTATAAACTGTAGCAATGACCCTTATATAAGAATACTTGTTGTTATGGTGTGTATGCTCACACAGTTGTATTAGGTTCATTACAAGAATCACTAGCACACTATTCATAATGTTTGTAAAGTGTACTAAAGCATTATGTGCTGTAACCGAAGCCCAAGGAGGGAGTAATACATGTGCCTTACATAACTGACGTGACAAGTCTTGCTCTGCTCTAACTGAAGCCCAAGGAGGGAATAATACATGTGCCTTACATAACTTACATGACAAGTCTTGCTCTGCTCTAACTGAAGCCCAAGGAGGAAGTAATACATGTGCCTTACATAACTTACGTGACAAGTCTTGCTCTGCTCTTTAGTGAAGCCCAAGGAGGGATTAACACATGTGCCTTACATAACTTACGTGACAAGTCTTGCTCTGCTCTTTAATGAAGCCCAAGGAGGGAGTAATACATGTGCCTTACATAACTTATGTGACAAGTCTTGCTCTGCTCTTTAGTGAAGCCCAAGGAGGCAGTAATACATGTGCCTTACATAACTTACGTGACAAGTCTTGCTCTGCTCTAACTGAAGCCCAAGGAGGGAGTAATACATGTGCCTTACATAACTTACGTGACAAGTCTTGCTCTGCTCTAACTGAAGCCCAAGGAGGGAGTAATACATGTGCCTTACATAACTTATGTGACAAGTCTTGCTCTGCTCTAACTGAAGCCCAAGGAGGGAGTAATACATGTGCCTTACATAACTTATGTGACAAGTCTTGCTCTGCTCTTTAGTGAAGCCCAAGGAGGGAGTAATACATGTGCCTTACATAACTTACGTGACAAGTCTTGCTCTGCTCTAACTGAAGCCCAAGGAGGGAGTAATACATGTGCCTTACATAACTTACGTGACAAGTCTTGCTCTGCTCTAACCGAAGCCCAGGGAGGGAGTAATACATGTGCCTTACATAACTTACGTGACAAGTCTTGCTCTGCTCTTTAATGAAGCCCAAGGAGGGAGTAATACATGTGCCTTACATAACTTACGTGACAAGTCTTGCTCTGCTCTAACCGAAGCCCAGGGAGGGAGTAATACATGTGCCTTACATAACTTATGTGACAAGTCTTGCTCTGCTCTAACCGAAGCCCAGGGAGGGAGTAATACATGTGCCTTACATAACTTACGTGACAAGTCTTGCTCTGCTCCTTACTGAAGCCCAAGGAGGGAGTAATACATGTGCCTTACATAACTTACATGATAAGTCTTGCTCTGCTCTAACTGAAGCCCAAGGAGGGAGTAATACATGTGCCTTACATAACTTACGTGACAAGTCTTGCTCTGCTCTTTAGTGAAGCCCAAGGAGGGAGTAATACATGTGCCTTACATAACTTACGTGACAAGTCTTGCTCTGCTCTAACTGAAGCCCAAGGAGGGAGTAATACATGTGCCTTACATAACTTATGTGACAAGTCTTGCTCTGCTCTTTAGTGAAGCCCAAGGAGGGAGTAATACATGTGCCTTACATAACTTACGTGACAAGTCTTGCTCTGCTCTAACCGAAGCCCAGGGAGGGAGTAATACATGTGCCTTACATAACTTACGTGACAAGTCTTGCTCTGCTCCTTACTGAAGCCCAAGGAGGGAGTAATACATGTGCCTTACATAACTTACATGATAAGTCTTGCTCTGCTCTAACCGAAGCCCAGGGAGGGAGTAATACATGTGCCTTACATAACTTAGGTGACAAGTCTTGCTCTGCTCCTTACTCTACTTCTAATTTAAAAGGGTCAAACAGAAAAGGCAAAAAGTTAGCAACAAATACAAAGACCCCAGATAAACCAGAGTCTTCAGTGTGTGGACAAGACCTATGGGATACACTATGTAATACCTTAAACTTCCTTTGAAGGAAGCCCATGGGATATAAACACCTGAACTGTTAAGGGCATTCAAGTGATCCAATTCGGAGGCTTCTGAATGTCAACTGTCTTTTTACTTTTTTAAAGTTTTTACAGCTACATTCACGCCTTTAAAGCCAAACCCAACTAGCTGCAGACATGCCATGTTTTGCCTGTTTACTGATGAGCTCTGAAGTTGTAGAATTATGGGTAAAGGACAGCAGTTCATACAAAAGGTAAAACAACAGCAGCAAAAGTTCGCAGGTCATGGTTACATCCAGGAAAAGAGAAGAAAATTACCACAGTGGTTTATAACAGATCACATCACCACCCTACATCCAAGAATAGAGAAGAGAAATACCACAGTGGTTTATAACAGATCACATCACCACCCTACATCCAAGAATAGAGAAGAGAAATACCACAGTGGTTTATAACAGATCACATCACCACCCTACATCCAAGAATAGAGAAGAGAAATACCACAGTGGTTTATAACAGATCACATCACCACCCTACATCCAAGAATAGAGAAGAGAAATACCACAGTGGTTTATAACAGATCACATCACCACCCTACATCCAAGAATAGAGAAGAGAAATACCACAGTGGTTTATAACAGATCACATCACCACCCTACATCCAAGAATAGAGAAGAGAAATACCACAGTGGTTTATAACAGATCACATCACCACCCTACATCCAAGAATAGAGAAGAGAAATACCACAGTGGTTTATAACAGATCACATCACCACCCTACATCCAAGAATAGAGAAGAGAAATACCACAGTGGTTTATAACAGATCACATCACCACCCTACATCCAAGAATAGAGAAGAGAAATACCACAGTGGTTTATAACAGATCACATCACCACCCTACATCCAAGAATAGAGAAGAGAAATACCACAGTGGTTTATAACAGATCACATCACCACCCTACATCCAAGAATAGAGAAGAGAAATACCACAGTGGTTTATAACAGATCACATCACCACCCTACATCCAAGAATAGAGAAGAGAAATACCACAGTGGTTTATAACAGATCACATCACCACCCTACATCCAAGAATAGAGAAGAGAAATACCACAGTGGTTTATAACAGATCACATCACCACCCTACATCCAAGAATAGAGAAGAGAAATACCACAGTGGTTTATAACAGATCACATCACCACCCTACATCCAAGAATAGAGAAGAGAAATACCACAGTGGTTTATAACAGATCACATCACCACCCTACATCCAAGAATAGAGAAGAGAAATACCACAGTGGTTTATAACAGATCACATCACCACCCTACATCCAAGAATAGAGAAGAGAAATACCACAGTGGTTTATAACAGATCACATCACCACCCTACATCCAAGAATAGAGAAGAGAAATACCACAGTGGTTTATAACAGATCACATCACCACCCTACATCCAAGAATAGAGAAGAGAAATACCACAGTGGTTTATAACAGATCACATCACCACCCTACATCCAAGAATAGAGAAGATAAATACCACAGTGGTTTATAACAGATCACATCACCACCCTACATCCAAGAATAGAGAAGAGAAATGCTACAGTAGTTTATAACAGATCACATATTCCTCAAATTGTGCATGTAGTTATCTTAAGCACCAGGCAAGCCACATTGTTGAAATAGAAAGATTAAATGAGTGAAAATGTGAACTTTTATATATCAAGTCCAAGACTGCTCTTCCTTAATGTATTTCCTTTTTGCCAAGGTACAGCAATCTCAAAGTTGTTGTATATAAGATCTGGAGGGGGCAGAAGGCTTGCCCCTGAAGAAAAAAAACTTTAAAAGGAGAATAATATTCAACATTCACTCCCCATGCAAAAAAAAACTTCAAAAGGAGAAAACCAATGTCCAACATTTGTAGTTCTCCCACAGTTTTGTACTTTCTTTTGTAATTCTAGGACTTACAGTTTTGAATCTTGGAATTACAATGGCAAGTCTTCAAAAAGGAGAAAATATTCCATCATGTCTAGTACTGTGATAAATACTGCTGTTGCAATAACTTCAAGAACATTCATTTCTTATCTCTTTAAAAACAGACAAAACTAACAACAAAGGCAGATAGAAGCCCTGGTGCAGACCACAACTTAACTTTATACCAAATCCAGAAGCAGATATACCTCTGCCATCTCCCTAATGAACTACACTAGGCAAAAGCTGTTAAAATACATGAAAAAGACACTATGTTACCATAACCGCACTGATCTCTTAATCTTTAAAAAGCTGCAGTTTATGAGGCTGCCACAAACAACTGAAAAATTTGATGCAGTTTTCTGTTTGAGACTGCAATTCTGAAAAGTATTATACACACAATGAATCTGAATATTGAACCAATTAATTTAAATCCACATGCTTTGGATCTAATCCTCAAGTGAATCTATGGTCTCTGGTGCAAAGATGGCACCAGGATGAAAAAATCCTAGTGGAAATTACTTACAAGGATAAGCAATCAAGTCCTCTCCTACAGGTGCAAATTATTTTCAGTCAGCTAAGCTGAATTATGGAAAACTGCTTCTGTATGAGACGCAATGCAGTGCACCTATAAACATATACTGAAATTCAAACTATGGTTTGAAAAACGGGGTCACCAAACAGACTAAAAAAATTATAACATGATCACAGCCTTCACAGGTGGTTATGGAATTTAAGCTCTAGCTAACCTTATACATATCACAGCCTGCTTCCTTAATTATGTCTTGTGTCACACTAAAATGAATTTCCAAAAAAATTATATATATTTTTTCAAAAATTATGCTAAAAATCAACTTCCAGATCTCATCTCAAAGACAATAAGCTTAAAATCAAACTTCAATAGCACATATGAACTTTTATATCAGGAACAAGCCATGTTAAGAAGCAATTGCTAAAATGTAACATATTCTGATATTCTTCTCTGTTACTAAAAGAAAGACTGTCCAGGATTCCTTCTTTTATATTACTAAAATCATCTTCCAAATCCTGTTTGCCAGAACTCTGATCATTTACTGTTTATATCCATCTCAGTATCAACTGTTGCAATACAACAATGGTTTTGCTTCCCTCAGCAACTCTTCTCTGCTGAATGTATTTCTCTCTTCTGGTATCTATCACACATTCCTATCACCTGATTTTCATGATCAAATTACCTTGGTCATATTACAAACGGCAGTTGAGATCAGGCCCTTTTTTGTTTTTAACAAAGGAAAATTGCACCATCTGGTGTCCATTTTGTAAGATGCACATTTTTCTCAGGCAGAACATATTTCAGAATTTACTGTTTTGGATCATTACCAGGAAAGTTTAACTATACATTTCCTGAAATTTGATTAAATAATATTTTCTTTTGTTTTTGGAAAAAAAAAGCAGGTGCAATAACTTATCTTAAGGGCAGCAATTATACAAAGTGCACAGAATTTGGAATTATTATTCGTTCATAAATGTTTACTTACATTAGATGTCTGACAACTAGATTCCAGTAACTTTTGCAGTAATTAAATGCAAAGTAAAATACAGAATAAAATTCAGCTACTTACCTCCCACCGCTGCTCACAGATTCTCCACCCCTCTGATATGCCACTACAAAATAAATCATACATATTTTAAGTGGAATTAATGTTTTCAGTGTTAACTTTAAACAGCTTGCAAACGTGCATTTAAAGATGCGACTAGACATGCTTGTTGTACTTATTAGCTGTTGTCCTTTAGGGTACTGTCCTCTTTCTCTCTTAAAAGTAGCATTCAAATTACAGTGTAAAGGTAACAATAATTAAAAAGAACATTATAATTATAAATAAAAAGAAAACACTTCTAACCAACAGATGGAGTACTATAACAAAACATTTAGCAAGCCACCCCGATGGTAACTCTGGCAGTTGTCTTAGCTCTCATTGTGAGATGCTGCTAGTCAGTATTACCAAAAAACTACAAAATACAAATGAAATGTTATTACTATCAAACTGCTTGCAGGAAACTAATGTGAAGCACTTATGTAACAAACTCACTTCAAGCCTAACTCTAAAATTCAGCTCTAGAGGACCTACAACTCTAGAGATTTAACAGTTTTACCATAACTGCAGAGGAAGGCAACCCAGGTGACCAATTGGACATAGGGAAGTGCTTATAATGATAAGGTCAGAAAACACAGTTCATGATATACCGACTAGAACAGTCAGTGAAGATGACAGGGTTTTAACACAATGACAAGGTAATAAAAAGAGAAATGACAATAAGAGATGGCAGCATCTGATATAAACATTACGAAATAGTTCCGTCTGGATATGTGAAGTGTTTTTTTTCAAGGTACTATGGTCCAGTTTTGTGGAACTGTGGGTGGATGGAAAGTTCAGAGGGATTAGAAGCAAATTACTTATGAGGGATTAGGTAAACTCAGTTTCTTTTATTGCTAAAAATAAAAGAAAAACATTTTCCCAACTGCAACTTGTTCAACACTCAAGAATTTGGTTTGGTATTTTAATTTCAGCCAAACTGTTCTTACAAATGCTTCTGTGAGTGTATGTATATATAGTTGAATACACGTATTACAATATAAGCACACAGACTAGTATATTTGTAGTGTGTACATACACATACACACAAATGCATGCGTTTGTTTGTGTGTGTGTGTGTGTGTGTGTGTGTGTGTGTGTGTGTGTATATATATATATATATATATATATATATATATATATATATATATATATATATACACAGCTATAGATACGGCTATAGTTCTGTATTGTTTAATCAAAGGTAGCGTTGAATGAAATAAAAAAACAGTAGGTACTAATGAGTGAATGTACTTTTGACTGAAAAGCCATTTTGTTAAAAAAAAATTCTATATAACATACATACATGCCATACAAAGCTTTTTTTTTTTTTTTGCAGGGTGGCAAAACACCCCTTTGCACCCTCTTAAATACATATTCAAACTTCATGGTTGCATATCCAAGAAGAAAAGAAAAAAGTCCCCACATATAGTAAATCAGTGTTTGGGCACAAACTCAATCATCTACAATTCTTAGGGTATAATGCAATGGTGGACATTGCAATTCCACACAAAATCTTCTAAATTATGTCCTTAACAATATCCATGATCAAAACTAACACAGATGACACCAGAAATGCCATCTATAGACCTCTACAGTTATCGAGAAAATGGCTTTTCAGCCAAAAGTACATTCAGTCATTTGTGACTACTGTTTTTTTTTATTTCAATAAGTCAACTACATTCAACAAAATGATACAGACTCGTATATAAATATATATACGTACACACACACACACACATATATATATATATATATATATATATATATATATATATGAACGCATGTGCTCACACAAGCAAGCGTGACTGCGATACAAAAATCCTGACAAAAAACAAGTTCAAGTTTTTAAAAGATAACTCCCCATGAGTACCCCTGCCCCCCTCCCCCGCAAAAAAAAATCCATGCACTATATAAATGTGTTAAGTTACATATGAGGTTAAGCTGATTAGCGCCACTGCAAAGTGATGGATTCCAGAGCAGTGTGGCATGTAAAACTGTGGAAGGTGTTTTTCTAAAACGCAGCCAAATTGTACTTCTCAGAAGAAATGCAAGATGAGGAGCCTGTGAGTGAGAGATAACTGTTTCATGTAATTATAAAACAGGATTAAAATGTAGCAAGCCATGCAAAGGCTTTTACTGAGGGAAATGCTAAAGGAATGCTTCCTCTGTCATTGAAGCTAAACTAAACTACCATAATATCAGCATTTTCAAAAAGCTTTATCCGAGACATACTTTTATCTACTGTATGCTGGATTTCATCAAGCCACTGTTATTTCGTCTCATAATTTGCCAGGGACTATCTGAAGATGCATTTACAATTTACTGTTTTTGTTTTCAGAATCATGAAGGAGAAAATTTTTTTAACACAATTACCTTGAATATGAAAGTATAGATTGTTAGCAACTAAAACAGTGGCATATTTTCCTTAATATGACAGTAATCAAACCACCATATCAATTGAAATGTTTTATTTTACAATATACAATTGAGCAATTCTAATATGCAGGTAGTATACTAAACAGGGTTATATAAAAGTACTCTTTTGTTCTGAGCACTGCAAATTATTTGTTAAAAATTAACATAATTATAAATGATAAGCAAGCAAGAAGCAAGCAAAGAGGACCTAAAACCTCCTGGACTGAGAAAGTCTTCTTGTTTAAGTATTAAGCCGCTGTTGTGCAGCGGTAGCGTTGTCGCCTCACAGCAAGAGGTTCTCCTGTTCGATTCTTGGCTGGAGTGCCTTCTGTGTGGAGTCTGCATGTCCTCCTTGCAGTCAAGTGGCGTTCGAAAGACATGTGTGAATAGGCGTGCCTTTGTTGAAGGTTGGGCATCGGGCTGGCACCTCGGCACCGTAAAAATCTACTGCCAATCATTAGCGGACCGGAGTTCCATTGTGGCAACCCCTAACCGGGAAAAGCCGAAAGAAGTAGTAGTAGTAGGCAGGCCATAGCTGTTGGGGTGCTAACGAAATTATGCTTATATGCGGACTTTAGTATAAGCTAATCATTATGTATTGTAGAGCAAATTTTACAGTTCTGGGAGGAGCAAAAGATAGGTATGTAACCCCAAGTCCCGAATTCCCTTGCCACAGCACTGTTTACAAGCATTCTTTTCTGGAAGGAAGCTGCATTTCTAGAATGTGAAACAGCAGCAGCATCAGATATAGTCTAGAATCAGAGCACACTGTCAGAAAGGAATGAAATACTGATCCATTTATACCATTGCAGCATAATTATCACATGCATTACAATTACCTCATCTTTTAAATATCAAAGGGTGGTAACCCACATGTAAGGGGCAAAAACATCAGTGATTTAAAGCAGTGAATAAAAAAAACATTAACACAAAAAAAGAAACACAATAAGAGAAACATTTTGACAGTATTAACTTTTCTTATAGCTTCACTGCAGTTTTACTGAAATGACACGACAGCAGAAATAAGCAACTCTATTTTTCATAATTAACACAGGACCTTAGTGAGCTAAGTTAGTTATACATTTATTTTCCATTTCTTCTAAGGTGTACAATTGCTGCTTTTTTTTTTTTTAATGGACTGTATACAGTAAACAGGACATGTTGCTGCAGTAACACTGATGACACATTAACAATCTTATCTGTGGAATCCTGTTGACCAGCACAGAGCATAATAAATACTTAAAACTACAAAGCTTGGATAGAATGCAGAAAGGGGCATCATATGGCTGTACAGTGTAGTCTTTTTATTGGAATCAGAATATAGTAACACCAGCTAATCACAACTACCATGACTGATAAGCCACAGTTGTTCCCAGCGGCATCACACAGATTCATTCAGCAAATCCTTCCATTCATCTGGTGTGGGAATAGAACTCTTAAGTTGCAGGAGTATCAGTGGCACAACAGGTAACACACTTGCCCCTGGTGCTGAAGGCTGTGGGTTTTATTCCCATGTCAGGTAGATCAATTACTGACACTGCAGTTGAGCATATGGGGGTGCTGTGCTCCAGAGTGTGCTGTCTTACGAATGAGACATTAAACCAAGGCCCAATCTGTTTGAGTTGGTTGTAGCTTACGTGGATGTATAAGATCCAGAAGTATCTATTGTGCATTGAAGGGAAGTCAAATTTCCCCTAGTAGTAAAAATACCAGCTCTGGTTAACCCTGAAAAGAGGCTACAAATGTCTAGTGCGCCTAACCTGGTCAATACAAGAGAAAAATAAATAAAAATAAATACATAAACACCAAAGGCCCATATCTGGGAGCACACCGAACTGCTATTAATGGGCTTATTTTGCTTTACTAAAAATCTATCCATTTAAGTTCATAGGTAAGCACTAGGCTAGCTTCCCTTGTGGGTCATGTTAAGTCTAGACAATTTCCCTTTCTATGCTCAAATTAGCCTATCCTATTTGGTTCAAGACTGTCCTTACCCTTCCCATGGTAGATAATTATATATTACCCCTAAGAAGAGTAACAGAGATCATACCACATCATTTAGGAGGACCCACACATGGGATAAAGCATTTAGGAACTGCCTATGTCTGTCAGTAGTACAGGGGGCAGTCCTGGGGTAAATTTACTTTTTCCCATCCATAGACCCAAGAGGCACTTGAATATGGACAGGGTTGAACTTTGTTTTATGTGGATCGGGAGTCTGTTCCAGAGTAACAATACCTCTGAGATATACCTATCCCAAACCATTCTTTTGATGTTGCAGAAGAGATTTAAATTCCTAGATTGAGCATTTTTGATTCCATTTGACTTGCTGATGTGCAGTAAATCTATCAGTAATGGGGAGGATGCCTCGTATGCCAGACATAGGTCTCCTATCAGTAGTCTGTAGGATACCAAATATAATGACAGGGCTTGAGTTGGTCCATGTAGGACATACTGTTTAGCCTTTAAATCATTTTAGTAAGGTTATCTCTGTGGGCATTCCAGTTGGTGCATGGGTCTGGACAGATGCATGCCAAAGGGGGTATTATAGTCAATGACTGACCTAATGAGGGCTGAGTAAAAAGGGACAATAATATTCTTAGATATGGACACAATGTCTTTATTAGTTGTGCAATATAAAAAGACTTTCTTACAACAATGGAGACACGTTGGTCAAATGTTATGCCACTCTCCACAAAAGTTCCCAAATCCTGACCAAACAGGTCAACTATTACGAGGCATATTGTCAATGTGGTAGTTGCTTGGGGTAGAGGACTTCCCAAATGATACAATAATGCATATTTTGGCATTTAGTTTCAGTCCCTGATTTTAGCACCAGTTATTTATTTGGGATGAACCTTTCTGCAAGTTGGCAAAGTTATTTGGGATTCAATGACTGCTCAAAGCTTGCAGTTATCTGCAAACTTAGTCAGAGCCCTTTGGCATTGGCATTTACTTCAGAAAAGCAGATTCCAAACAGGACTCATTTGTTTTGGACAATCTCTTATTCATTCATTTTCTGATTACTGGAATGGGTTTTGGCATTCACTGTATGCACAGCACTGAAAGCACTCACAGCCAGATCACCAGTCTATCACAGGATGTACACAAATATGCAAATGCATAGTGTAACAGTTACACATATGGACAATATGGTGGACTTCCAATTCATCTATGACATGTCTGTGGGATGAGTGATGAAACTGAAACATGCAGTGAAAACATATGCAGATAAAGGGTGTACACATAGCCTTGGCACAGAAGACATCTCAGCTGTGAATTAAAATGAAGAACTAAACTGTCAGGCAACAATCCTAACCACTGTGCTATTTTCCACAACTTCTTATCCATTCCTATCTATTAAAGCAGACACAATGACACAGCAATGCTTAAAGAATACAATATGTATTCAGAAACTGCACCAAGACAGATCACAACAAAAGTAGGACAACACAGGGCTCACCTAACAAAATCTTATAAACAGATAAGAACAAGCTTTTACAAAACACTCCAAATATTTGTACTCCAAAAGCAAATCACCTTAGCATTCAAAATATATACTGCAAATCCAAGGACTCAAGAAAGTAACATATACTGACCTCCTCTTAAATGTCAGTACAAAATATGAGCTTTAATTATTTTTATAATGGAAAAGAATGCACATATAACTTGCTTTCATCTGCCTATATTATCACCAAATTTAAAGAACTTCAATAACAGCAATTCAGCCAGACAGTGATTTAAACAGACTAAAAGTCTTCTCATGAGGAGAGTAAGGTACACAACAAAAACAGATTACTTTTATCTTTAAGGACTGACTAAATATTGCTAACCAAACTCTCCATGTAATTTAATACTGTTAATAATAGGGGATCATTTTAAGAAGTACCACACTTCCACATTTTCCCTGGCTCTGAGATAAAAGGTAATAATCTTCTTTTTACTGCGCCCTTCATTGCAAACCATTAAATAAACCAATGTAACCCTTTTAGTTTTTAAAATGCTGTACAGAATATCTTCTAGAAACAAGTAATGCTCCTCTTTGATGCATCGCGTTATTTCTAGCCTTGGCTTATCTGCACTTTTCATTTTATTCTAAGTTAAAGGATAAAGAAATCCGTGACAATAACATAATACTTTGTAGAGGATAAACAAAGTTGAGAGAACTGCATGTATGAATTAAGTTTAGCTGCAAGCAGACAAGTGGTCTTTTTAACTAATCATCCAACATTACTACCTATTCAGCATTCCAAAATACACAAGAAAGCATGAATACATGCAATATGATCTACCACAGTTGAAAACAAACATAAGCTTGATGTATTCAGATAGTAACTGTATGAAAGGTAAAAGGGTAACAAAAAAAGCAAGAATTCCAGAACATTCTGATCAAAAAGGGCAAACTACCTACCTGTTGGTGTGAAGGTAAAAGAGGGGACTGAAAAATAAAAAAAAAATCAACACAAAAGATTACTAAGGTTAAAACACAATAAGAAAATGTTACAGCAATTTAATCAAGCAAGACAATTAGCAGGAGTATAGCCATCAAATAAATGACTTAACATACCACTATCAAAACTACAAATCACTGTAACATTCTGTTATTTTCTTTATGTTCAGTGATGCGTATATAATTCTAAGTTACTTACTAGCTCAATAATTATGCAGGAAAGTAAATTAACTGTATACTATTCATACACAGTGCTTTGGGCATAAAAGGGGTGTTAAATAAATGCTGAAATAGAAATTAAACAATAATGAAAAATAAATTTAAAACAAATTTTCAGTCAAGTCTAACAGCCAGAAGAATATAAGTCCTTGCAGGTTAGAAACAAGCACCCTATGACACAGTTGATGATTTTGTGGCCCAGATTATTTCCGCTAGGTTTCTTCTACAATTCATAGACGTGTGTTTTACTATTGCTTGTTTCTGAAATACAGCATAACCTTGATGATTTGTACCCATTCATCTAAAGTCCTTCAACTGCAGTATTACAATTTTCATCCATGGAATTCTATTGTGTTACATTCCAGCTAGCTCTTTTCACACAACCACCCTGATTTATCAAGATACAAAAACAGACAGCCGCAGTCACAGGGCTTTCATAAGGAAAAAATAGGTGCATTTAATGGTGGAGCTATACACATAAGAGCCGAAAGTCGTAACATTAATTTGAAGCCACAAGGACATTTAGCAGGAAGAAAAGATTAAAGTGGACTGTCATTTCTTTGCTGAGGCTGACTAGTAATTCATGCCTTGCTTTTAGGGAATGCAAGGATAGATGAAAAACAGCTCAAATTAAATGAAATCTTTGCAGTCAACAACTGAGCTCCAGAAGAGCATATGGTGTGTGTGTGTGTGTGTGTGTGTGTGTGTGTGTGTGTCTGTGTGTGTGTGTGT
Organism: Protopterus annectens; assembly: GCF_019279795.1. NCBI lineage: Eukaryota > Metazoa > Chordata > Ceratodontiformes > Protopteridae > Protopterus > Protopterus annectens. Next base: position 514,065,749 of record NC_056735.1, read on the forward strand.
GTGTGTGTGTGTGTGTGTGTGTGTGTGTGTGTGTGTGTGTGTGTGTGTAGCTCTATAGTGAGCAAAACAGCCAGACAGAAGAGATGGGTATTCCAACAGATGTCAGGCCTCAAGCAAAACACAATTATGGTGTTAATAGAGCCTGTCTAACCACTGTTTCCAGTTCTTAAATTCACAGATTTGTAGCATTTATGAAGACCTTGTAACCCTCTGGATGGGAACTGCATACTTCTGTCACAAGAGAGCTTTTTAAGCTTTAGTGTAACTCAAAAAATCCCTTTTAACAGAGAAGACACATTTGTGTACTGGATGTCTGCACAAACGCAGCAGTACTATAATGTTTGGCTAGGTAAAAAAAAAATAAAATACATTAATACCAAATAATCACATTTAAGAATTCCTGTCAGTGAAAATGGATTAAATGTTGTCAATGCAGCTTCTGTTTTCTATACAGAAGCAAAGTTTTCAAATGGAAGTCAGTAATTTGCTTTAGCACAAGATAAAATACTTTCTACTGTAGAAGACCTTCCTCCCCACAGTGTGTTTTTGGCACACCTATGTGATATCAACATAACTGATAAAAATTCCAATGAAAAACATGAGTCTGAAGCTAGCAGACAGTTTTGGACTTCAATGTCTGAAGTAAAGCTTAGCAAACAACAAATGTAAAAATGTGGAGTCTACACAAAAGCTTTCTGCTTCAAGGCCTACCTTCTGCACCTGTCTGTCTCTCTCTCTCTCTTTTTTTCCTGAAACAATGTGCATTAATCCTTGTATGCGAGAACAAAAGCAACTACCATGGTAACATCCTGTGAAAGCACACAAAACAGAACTGTGCCATCTTTTCACATAAAAATAAAAACGTTTCAGTAATGGGTGAGCCAAAAGGGATGAAGCATGTGTTCAGTGTAAAACACAACAGGTCCGACTGTCAGTTATAATTAAACAAATATGAAAGCGAATGCAAAGGTGAACAAATTCTGTTTTTTTCTTTTTGTATGTTCGTAAATGTCAGTTTAATGATATCTTTGAAAAATTATTAAAACATATGTACATAAAAGCTTTGCAGGTCTATGAGACTGCAAAGAAATAGGCACCGAGACATGTTTACCTACTATTGTACTTCTCACATGTTGAAACCCTGATCAAAAAACAAGTCTGTTTAGATTCAACATTCTCTGTGTTTAAAGAATTTGTGACAAACATACACAGAAATATCCTGTTAGGTAGTGAAGCAAATACTGCTACGCACTTTAATTTGTTTCCTTTAATCCTGGTCATGGCAGAAAACAAATCTTAAAACTATCTTATTCATTATTTCCTATCCCTACCCCAAGTTGTCAAATTAATTGGCCGATTATTAAAACAACAATGCAAATAGTGGCTAAAAATCTGCAAACCCAATTCCCTTGTTTATTTCGTTTATATTCAATGCAACTCTATATTTTATATTATTTGTTTGTTAACTGGATAAGGCATGCGAGACTTGGTTACTTCCTACCCGGTGTAAGTTGACAGACTGGGAAATGGGTGGCTTGCACAAGTATGTGTGCATTAACAGCTTATTAGAGACTGGGCGACCTGTAGATCGGTATCCTGACTGGAGAAAGAACATTCTCCAGCAGGGTGTTAATCTACATGTAAGCCTGGTGAAAAACAAGTCTGCGGCTTCAAAGCAGCATATCAAGTTGTCGTGGAGCTCAGACTGAAAGAAATCTTAACGGTCGCCATTATTTTATACTCGGTAAGCAGCGATTTTGCTGTTTAGCAAGTAGAATATAAGAAAATTAAAAAACAAAATGTGTGTATCCATGCACATGAGTGAGAGCAAGATCAATCAAGCAGTTATTTTACACTCTCTAAGCAGTTCTTTTGCTGTTTAGCAAATGCAAAAACTAAATGAAACACAATAAGTGTGTGCATGTGTTTATGTTTCTGTCTGTGTATGCGTTCTTGTGTGCATGAAAGCGAGGTGTGCGTGAGTGACAGAAAGAGAGTGGCAAGTGAAAGAGATCGAGCACCGGCAGTAGCAGTTAAGAGGCCTGCACACCTCAACCTCTTAGCTCAAGATATCTGGATGAAGCCTAAAATAAAGGGGAACAAAGGCTCAAAATAGGAACATATTTTAAATATTGCTGTTAAAAAATCACAAAGTTGCTTGAATAATAGGACTTGAGTTAGCATGCATTTTCTGAAGTGCAAGTGTTTGTGCGTATGAGAGATACAGTGAAATTGATCGACCAGTGGCAGTAGCAGTGAAGAGGTCTGGATAGCTCTTGACCTCTTAGCTCAAGAAATCAGGATAAAGTCTGAAATAAAGGAGGAACAAAGGCTCAAAAATAGGAACAGATTTTAAACATCTTTCTTATAAAATTACAAACTAGCTTAAATAACAGGATTTGTGTTAGCATGAATTTTCTGAAGGAAATAAAGTCTGAAAGCCAAATGTATGCCATTATTTAGTGACTTTGATCCCAATGATTGGCAACAAACAATATTTTGGAGTAAGGAACTAAAAAATAAATAGCTAGAATATTTTTTTAAAAAATGTTAAATTTTGGATGCAAAATGCTTCATCCAACACCATTTACATATACTACAGGAACTTGAAAACATTAGGAGGAGGAACTATCTTACATCAAAAATAGATAAACAAATAATATAGTAATAAAAAATAAATAAATAAGTACATAAAACACAACAATTTTGCAGGCAGCCCATTCTCTAAGCACAATAATGCCCTCCAGGGTGTGTGTTACTCTGTAAATAATGCCCTTCCAGGTGTCGGGCTTCATATCACACCTGGGTGGGTGTTATTTACACAGTAACACACACCCTCTTAGGTGTTACTGCTTACTTACTCTGACCACTAGGTTGTAATTCAGTCTCATTGCACTTAACTCATTAACATCTATGTGGTGTGGAATGTCACACCTCTAAGCAGCCTACACATATCTTGCATTTTACAGCATATTCTGAAAAATAATCTGAAAAGGCTTAAGATCTTCTTTCGGCTGTTCCCTTTAGGGGCCCCCACAGTGGATCATTTGTTTCCATTTCTTCTTGTCATCTGCATCTTGCTCTCTCACACCAACCACCTGTATATCCTCTCTCACCATATCCATAAACCTTATCTTGAGTTTCCTCTTTTCCTCTTACCTGGCAGCTCCATCCTTTCTCAAAATAATCTGCATCCCACCTCAGCAAATGTCTAAACCAATGCAATCTCACCTCTCTGGCTTTGTCTCCAAACTGTCCAACCAGAGCTGAACCTCTAATATACTGATTCCTAATCCTGTCCATTCTCATCACACCCAATGCAAATCTTAACATCTTTAACTCTGCCACCTCCAGCTCTGACTACTGTCTTTTTGTCAATGCCACCGTCTCCAACCCATATAACATAGCTGGCCTCACTACCCTTTTGTAGACATTCCCTTTCACTCTTACTGGTACCTGTCTGTCACAAATCACTCCTGACACTCTTCTCCACCCTGCCTGTACTCGCTCTTTCACTTCTCTTCCACACTCACCATTACTCTGAACTGTTGATCCCAAGAATTTGAACTAATCCACCTTCGCCACCTCTACTCCCTGCATCCTCACCATTCCTCTATCCTCCCTCTCATTCACACACACATATATTGTCTTAGTCCTGCTAACCTTTATTCCTCTCCTCACTAGAGCACATCTCCAACTCTCCAAGGTCTCCTCAACCTGTCCCCTACTCTCACTACAGATCACAATGTCATTCGCAAACATCATAGATCACGGGGACTCCTGTCTGCTCTTGTCTGCCAACCTGTCCTTCACTATTGCAAATAAGAAAGGGCTCAGAGCTGATCCTTGATGCAATCCCACCTCCACCTTAAATGCATCCGTCACTCACACAGCAGACATCACCAATGTCACACTACCCTCGTACATATCCTGTACCACTCTTGCATACTTCTCTGCCACTCCTGACTTCCTCAAACAACACCACAACTCCTCAAAAAAAAAAAAAAGCATAAGATGAGCAAATGTAAATATTCTGTGAACAATAAAAGCCATTAAACTAAACAAATAAGAAATGTTATCAGTAAGCATTTTTTATAGTGACAATAGTATATTCATAGAGTGTTGCATAAATACTGTAATATAGTATGTTGTTGTTGTGTCTTTCGGCTTTTCCCAGTTAGGGGTCGTCACAGTGGAACTCTGGTCCGCTAATGACTGGCAGTACATTTTTACTTGCCGAGTTGCCGGCCCTGACGCACAACCTTCAACGAAGGTACGCCCATTCACGCATGTCTCCATACAGAAGATGCTCTAGCTGAGAATCGAACAGGACAACATCTTACTGTGAGGCGACAACGCTACCGCAGCACCACCACCGCAGTAAATACTGTAATATAGTACAATGCACGTAAATCCCAAATCATATTTTTTCGAAACTTTCACAAACACATTTTCATACCTTGAAAACTATACAACCTAGACATATATTTAGAACATTTTTGTTAACCAGACATAACCTTCACAACAAGAATTATTATATAATTATAATAATAATAATAGTTATTATATAATTTTTGAAATTAATTGTTTAATTAGCAATGCAAATAATATGGATATCTCCCAAGATGTGCAACTTACAGTGTAAATATTAAAGGCAGTTTCCTTCAACAATGTGTAAGGTTTCATCTAATGTCATTCAGCAGTTTGTAAGTCACTTTTTTTTTTAAGTATTAACTACATATGGAAATACTGCTTAAGTTCATAATTACTAACAAATAACTAGCAATATTTTCAGAATAGTGTGATATAATCCAGTATTTCCACTGAATTGTCCTGTCTCCCACATTGGTGTTTCACACCAAATACCTCAATAAAATGTAGGTCTGTCAATTATGAAAATATGAACATATATTTGAAAATACATATAATAAGTGTCTAAAAAAGATTTAATTTATCCACTGCAGGGCATCCTAGACGAACAATCTAACTGCCATTTTGTAAATATCTCCTTACCCTTTCTAATACTGCCTATTATTAGCTGGTAAGTCACTTAGTTAAAGAAGCCAGACCTAAAGTAAGTTCTGGATGCCATTAGGCGGTATGGATGTGAACCAGAAGTATACAAAAATGGTGTTTTAGGCATGAGTGAGTTAAACAAGGGTAGGATGCAAATGAAAAAAAAAGGATAAAACTGCCATTTGCCCTTTGCTCTTACATTCTCACACAGCTGTACATTTCGTGACATAATAACTCTGTGTAGTATAGTCACTAGCAATGTTTGAACACTGTATGTGAATAGTACATTCTGAAGTAGATCATGTGACTCAACATGACCTTATGTGGGATTCTTAAAATTCTGGCTGTGTAATGTAAGGCTTTACTAACCATAACTGACACTCCATGCCCAGTGCTGTATGAATAACTTAAAAACCCACCTCAGTCGAGCACTAGTGTGCTATCATGGGACCCCTGACACAAATTCTGCTCCTAAACAACAGCACTAATATGCAGTGATATTTCTAGTGTTATTCAGTGCACTAAAGATACATATTATAAATATTCTTCCATAGCATCCAAGTCACCATGGCAACACACATCATGTATAATCAGCAGGATCCAGTAGCACTTCATGTAAGGCATTATGCAGGATCCAGTAGCACTTCATGTAAGGCATTATGCAGGATCCAGTAGCACTTCATGTAAGGCATTATGCACAATAAGGACAATGTGCGTGTGTGACAGGTCAATGTTGAGGAAGTGCTTGGATGTCTCCTAAACAAAGCAATGCTGACGCTCCAAAGTGCACCACAATTGCCGCTCTTTCACTGTGGTCACGATACACTGTTTTCCTCCATAACATTGTGGTGTGTAGTTTCTAGTGTTACAGAGCTCCTATGCCTTTGGTTCAGGTACTTCTGGTCTATTACCAGAGCAGAACGCTCATCTGCATTCTGCTAGGCTACAGTACTATGAGTCATGTAGCCTCTCCTACTTACTGAGAACCTATACTGGGATGGCACTGCAACATTTATGAATAGAAAGTTTACATCTGCATGCTGCAGCAACTCTAAATAATGCAAATGTTGCTTGCAACTTACTGCGAGATTCAGTCTAATGTTCACGAATCCCACAACCTTTTGTTTTACTGTGTTGGCAAATACCATGCACATCATTTTTCAAATAAAGTAATTTGATGCATCTTAACTGGCTGGCATGTCATTTCACTGTAGAGTCTTAATGTAATGCTGCAAGGTTAAGCTCATCCTTAGGGTATATCTCATGGACCCCCCCCCCGCCCCCCCCACAGTGAATGGCATTCAGTATGCTCTGAAGGATGGAATAAGACATGGATGCTATGAAGTCACTAAGTTACAGTACTTTCAAAACCTGTGAATGGTAATATTAAACAATACAGCAAATAAATATTAGCGAATTCAAGAGGCAGTATACTTACTGTCAAAGATATATTGCAGGTCAATCTAGTGCTAACACCTTCATGGGCAGATTAAGTGGTCATTTCTGTCTGTTCAGAATTTCCTGATTCAGCTCTGACTCAAACTCAAGTACCCTTCTTGGAGCTCAGCCATTCCACTGCAAGCTGATGCAAACATGCTGAAGGGCACTTCAAGTATTTTCTTTTTTTTTATCAGCTCTCTCTCAAAATGGCTTTAACATGAACAAGTACATGTCAACAGTCTTTACTGAAATGAATGGTCAAATCTCACTAATACAAATACACGTACTTGTCTGTGACTGTACACAGGTTATTTTGCATTTCCTTTCAGGATTTAGTTTAATAACATCTTTTCTAAGCAGCTATGGGTTACATTTCAGATGTACATTATGCTGCTCAAAGTACACCATCATGCAGCTTGGCAAACTGCATAAAAAGGCAAGTACCTGGTGTTTGTTATTCCTTCACCAAGTGTAAGCTTTTTAATCCATGGACTTACAGGCACCAGGGAAGCCGTGATGGATAATGACCCAGGAAAACTTCCACAGTTGTTATATTAAAGGTCAGAAAATTAGCCTTAAGTGCTCATAGTAGGTAGATGCATGTAATTAAAGGGAGGCCCAATGTAATTTTTTCAAAAATATTAGCATGCAGACCTTTGACTGAATGCAGTGCGCTTTTCCGTAGCTAGACATCATTCAGAACAGCCACTCACACAAGTGAATACATAAACATGCATGCCAGAAACACAATGAATTCTCCCGCTAGTCTCACACCGTATGGACTGGTGCTATCACCCTCCCTCAAACAACTTACTGGTTTCCTTAACTCTCACCTATCCAATCAAAAAGCAATCTGTGTACCTTCCCAAGACTGGTAACTGAAATGACTTCTCACTCTTCTGTAACATTTTGGCAGCAAGTGGTTTACCCTGCCTGTATCATCCATACCATCACAGTTTCTCAGTGATGGATTACAAGACTTACCCACACAGAGTTTGTCAATAATTTAGCCCCCCCCCCCCCCAGATAGTGATAACTCAGTATTTTCTGCTTGCCCACACCCACACATACAGCCTACCTATAAGTGACTTTATTACCGTGCCTATCTCCTTTGCCATCCTGCAGGGTATTATAATTGTCAGTACGAGACTAGCCATACTTATACCTTCCACTCTCAATGAATTATCAACAATTAGAACTTTACAAGTCCCCACATGAAATAACAATGATCACCCTAATCTCTCCTAGATGGAAAGCCAATGCAGGACGCCCCATAAATGCCAGCCATTTCCATCAGTCAGAACCCACTCAACTCATGCTCTTTGCAGTCTCCCTTTCAAGGTATACACACCAACTTCCCAATACATTCCATTTCAGTTCTAATGCAGTGAGTAACACTTACTTTCATTAAAAGCACCTCACTAGACCTGCATCTGGTATATGTGACACTATGTTGGTGCTACTATTAACTTGTCATCACCTACCACCCAGTACAAGCCACCACGACAGTCTGCATTGGCTGTCAGTACTGACTCCTTCACGGTGATCACACTGCCACTTAACACAAATCCTGGGTCATCTCAGTAACTCACCTAATTTTTTTCCCCCTTTTTTCTTTTATGGTTTGAATAATTAAATACGATACCAGCTTTTACTATTAACCTCGCCTCTTTCTATATCACTTTGTTTCTAAACTAAATTCCCATAGAGATGGCTCACATGCCTTTGTGAGCAATTTTCAATGCAAGTAATCTACGTATATTAAAACCATACCCAGTCACACACCTGATGCATTGTTCATGTATGCCTTTATTTATTTATTTACTGACATTTGATTACTGGGAAAGTCAGACTAGATAGGTACCCATTTTCAGCAGTGGTCCGAGAAGAAAAACTCCAATGTTTTACAAAAACATTTTCAGAACAATAATTTTACAGTCTTCAAAAATTATATATAAACATCTACAGTTTAAATAATTACATAAAATGTGAAAACATTGGTTAATAACAGATATAACTTATATGACAATGATTGAATATTTAGAGAAATTTTAGCCAGTTTAGAGAAATTAAATGTAAGCTAATATAATACAAACAGGAATTGTAATGTGAAGTGAGATGGAAAAAAAACAGGGTTATGGCATATTTAGATAAAGAGTCAGGGGAGAGAAACTGATTGAAGTAAAGACGTATGTGAAGAAGGGAGAGCAAGGAGATGTAAGGTATGAATAGGTACTTGTTCATATTTAGGGATATAGCTTACCCTACCCTAGGGTTGAGCAAGAGCAGAAACAGATTTTGGCTAGGAAGTATTTCAAAATGGTTTTAAAAGATCGGAGAGAGGGTACTGACCTGATGGACAGAGGTAAGGAGTTGCAAGTCTTAGCAATATGGTTATGAGTACAGATTATGCCCAGCAGATTTGATAGATTTTTAAGTCAAGATACTTGCACTTTGCATTCAGCCACTGGTCACATGCTTGGTCAGTGTGTTCACAAAAGGGAGTGTTACTGCGGACCACCTGAGGGCTTTGGTAACTATGTTACAGGGGCAGTCCATGAACTCTGACCCAATTTATGCCATTCTGGTAGACTTTGAGAAGGCTTTTGACTGCATCTATTAGGATAACTTTGGAAAGTTATGTATCAGATGAGTTTTCTGGATCCATACATCATATGGATAAAAGCCATGTATGACAACTTATGGGCAAGAATACTAGTGGAAGACAGTCTGTCCACCCCTTTCTATTAGATACAGGAATGAAGCAAGGTTGTCCCCCATCATCCTCCCTTTTCCTTACGCGCTATGAAGCCACTCATACTACCTGTGTCAAATTCCTGTGGCCATCACATATGGAAAGTACTAGGTGAGGAGGTCCAAGTTTTGAAGTCTGAGGACGATGGTCTCCTACACACTGAGCCTGATCACCTCTATATACAAGCTGAATTTTCAGGCTCCACTCAAACCTCAGGTCTGCAGGTAAACAGGGCTAAAAACTGAAATTTTACCAGCGAATCTTTCAACTGTAATAGTAATGGTATGTGCCCCCTCTTCTTTCTTTAAATGGTGAAAGGGACTGCTGGTTTCTAAGTACACACCTTACTTTTGCCTAACCTAACCTTGTGAATCATAACTTAATATGGCTATGGGATGAGCTCTTTATTTCAGTTCAGATGTGGAGGAAACTTGGCCTTCAGCTAGTAGGATGAATCAATGCCCTCAAGATAATGTTATGCCACAAATTGCACTGTGTTATGAGATAGTTGCCGATCCTCCCAAATAACTTGGGGATAAACAAAATCTCCAAGTTAATGCTAACTTTTGTATGGTATGGGAAAAGGAAAAAGGTCAAAGATCTCATTTTATATGTCAAAAGGAAGGACAGAGGGCTAGGTTTCCCCCAACATTAAAAAAAAATATGCATTGGCATGCACTTTGCACAAACTGATTGCACTTGACGCTACGCATCTCCCCTTGTGGGCTAGACTAGAAGCCAGACTTTTATGTAGCCCCTCTCCTCAGAGTATCTTTGATTTCCAAGCTCAGCTTCCTACACATTTAAAGTCATGCTTTTACACAGAAGCATCCGATCAGGCATTGAAGCAATTTTGAGAGAGTCTAGGCAATTCTAGACTGGGTATACTGGCCACTCTGATATGGGTCCACCATGCACTACAGACAGATGGGGACCAGCCCCCACAGACCTGAACAGATCAGCAAGTGACTGCACAGTATACACCAGTTTGTGCAAACAGGGAGATCCACCACAACACTAGCCTCCTTTGAATATTTAAAGCACAACTATGACTTAAATGCCACATATTTACGGAAGTATTTCCAGCTTACACATGCCATATTATCACCATGTACAACTGAATCTGTTAGGATGAGAACTCCAAGAATCTCTTGCTCTTGCTACAGAAAGGCAGAAATCCAGACATGGTGACCTACAATTCAGCATGCATATATGGCTACCTAGTTACTACAGAAAAATCAAAGTGTACAGCTATTCTCTCTCCTTCACTACTGGACTTGGGTCACAAGCCCAATACCCTTTGTACTGAGCACCAAGTAAGACTGTTGAGAATTCTACGACCCATCCTTCGCTATATGAACATCACCTAAAACTGCTGTATAATGGATGTTAGGATGGAAGCACCATAAAGCAGCAAGGGGAGGAAGTGGTTAGTGGCAAGTTTAGTTTTAGTTGCGTTTGTGAGAAATGTTTTTTATCTGTAAAGCATTCCTAGTTTTTGATGAGTTTTTTAATGCAATTTTGTATATGCAAGTTGAATTTAAGATTATCATCCACAATCATCCCTAATAATTTGCTATGAGGAGTGACTTCAATGGATGTATTATTAAGAGAGATGATTTTAACTTATTTATGAGAGAGGGATTTGGGAACGAAAAATGCCGAGCATGAGTTGCAATTTAAAAAGCCATCAGTGGCTGTTACAGCTCACAGAGTAATTTTTTGAGATGAGTCTGATGAGTCTGAGTCTGATGTGTATAGGAGCAGGAAGTCACCTGCATATTGTATTGGGATAGGGAGGCCTGTTGTGTGGATGTGTGGAAGGTGGTGGTGAGAATGTTTAAAGAGAAGGGAACCAAGAATAGAGCCTTTTGGTACACCAGTGGTATGGAGAGAGGGTGGCGTGCCATTTTACTGACAGGCACCTATTGGACAAGTAGATTTTGAACCACAAAAGGGTGGGCTGAGATAGATCTAGTGAGGACATTTGAGGTAGATGCCATCCATTGGTCAAGATTTCTCTTAAACAAAGCCAGCGGTGCTTTTTTTTCACATATATATATTTTGTTCCACAGCATATCTATCCCTCCAGCACGCTTCTATTAATGGCCGTGTCAGGTTTAGGGTCTCCCCTTGTGGCTCTGATGGATCTAGATTTTTGAGGTGAAGCATGTACATCAAGTCAGGGTTTGATAATGCCTTGTATGTCAGGGCAGGTCACCCTGAGCAGCAAGCGGCGACTGAATAGAGTTTGATCTAGATGTGAATCCCTTCATGATAAGGTGGGCATGTAGAAAGGTCTTCCCTTTTTTTTTTTGCAACATTGGTGGAATGACAGATGACTGTCAACCTCCCCAGGTCCCCCCTAACCACTAACCTCCTCTGTGATTTTATGGACTGCCTTTCCCTCATCAATGGCCTTGGTGACTGTTTGAAAAAAAACTAAGTTTAAAAAAAGGCACCTGCCCTTGACAAAGCCAAACAACTGGGGGATCAGAGTCTGCAAAAAATTCTATGTCTTTATTTATGAGATCCATATCCATCCTCTCCATGGCTTTGCAGATAAGGCTTGTCAAGCTAATGGGTCATTATAGAATTCGTTTAGGTCGGTGGAATTGGAAAGTGGGACTAAAGAAGGCCTTATGATTGTCTTTTAGAGTCTTTAGCTATTCTTCTCTCAAAATTGCTTTGGGATGATTTTATGAGGGCTCAGCTTTTTTTTTTTGAGTGATCAAAGCTTCTTACTTTCAAGGATTTTGCTATTATGTAGTAGCTTCTCCCTCCTGTTGAGTTTGTTTGTGGCTGGCTGTGGTCAGTGCAAAGTCTGCTTTCGAAGTTCTTTTCTGTGGTTTTTTTTTTTTCAGGAGGTGGGGATGGGAGGACCAGCAAGATTTGTTTTGTTTGTGATCATCACACACCAGTGAGGTATACTTCCTGTGTTGAACATTGCTCCCATGTTTGTGTGAGATCAAGTATGTTTTCAGTGACTAGTTGTTCCATGGCATTTGAGTTTATGAATTCCAGACTTTTTTTGCTGTGACAAACTGTGTTGAAGGCTTTAGACATGTCTAGAAATAAGGAGAAGACTATTACGCAGTTACCTCTAGCTTTATTGACACTATTTATACTGGTTGGAAGTGCAGTGTTAGTACTTTGGGAGGGATGGAAGCTGTGTTGTGTGGGGGGTAGGATTGTTCCTGGAGGAGACAGTTTAGCAATTATTTTTCAATACAATTTTCAAATATTTTGGAAAGGGGGGGGGAGTTAGTGATGTTTGTTGAATTTTCTCCAGAGAGTGGGAACACTGGATTCTTGGAATGACCTATTTATAAGGACAGAGACAGCATAGACAATGCCATTGGCTGCTACTTTAAGGCTCTCGCTTGGATGGTCTTCAGCTGAAGTAGAGTATTTGAGTATTTATTTCCATTTGTTTACCAAAAACGTCCATCTGGGCTTAATCTGGCCCATTTTCAGCAGAGGCCGGTGAAGAAAAGCTCAACAAATACAATATACCACAGCTCAAATGTTATATAACTGCAAAAAGAATAGTGCAATAAGTTTACAAGTAGACTCATACAGTAACAAGACAATGAGATGTGGTTGTACTATAATGTAGACACTGAAGACATTTAGTGGAAAACATATAGAAGCACTAAAATACTTTGATTTACTTTAAGTCAGTCAGCTAAAATGCATGCATTAAGTTAACTAAAAGGAGTACTGGGAGGAGGACAGAAATTACAATAGTTAATTTTGGGAACCAGAAAGGGATTGCTGAAAGAAGTAAAAATGTAAACAAGCTGGTTGAGGTAAGATAAGGGGGGCAGGGTATTGATACCCCACTGTTAGAGAGCAAGTGGAGGTGGAGGGTGAGACAGGGAAAAGAGGGGAGATAGGAGGAATATGAAATTAAGTGTTAGTGGAAGGACTAGAGGAAAAAAATTAATCAGGTTTAGTGCAGGAGCAGAGCCAAGTATTCCTGAGGTGATCCCTAAGTAATTGTTTAAATTAAGGAGTATTGTTGGTCTCAAGAATGTATTGATGTATGTTGTTCCAAGCTATGGACACTTTGTGTGAGAAAAGATAGTTCCTGTAACTGTTATTTGACTTACTGACCTTCAGAAATAATTTGTTGGAAGACTTGGTGTTCTACTACTAGAATAGGGTTGAGATAGTTTGCTAATAGATGGACAATTTTCCGGGTAAAATATGCTAGAATTAGTTAATACAAGTTAGTTATAGGTTACTAGGTAGGGGAGTTCCAACCAACTGAGTTGATGTAAAGTGATGCATTAATGGGTTTTAGAGGGTTGGCTGGCTGCAAATTTGGTTCCTTTATTGTACCAGGATTCAAGTTTAGGAAAATCACATTTTCTTAAGTTAGTAAAGATAGATGAGGCATATGAGAGGGTGGATAGGAGATGTGTTCTACTAATGGTGTATCTACTGGAATCAGTTAGGAAGGACTTTATTTTGTACAAGGATCCTAATTTGATGTGCATTTTCTTAACGACTTGGGCAACATGCATGTTGAATTTAAGGTCCATGTCTAAATTGACTCCTAGAAGATTTGTGGAATCAACAGGCTCAAAACATGTAATTGAATGATTGAATGATGAATGGTGTAGGGTCTAATGTATTTTTTACTGCTGGGCAAAAGCATTAGTTTAGTTTTGGATGGATTGAGGATCAACAGTGAATTATTAAGTTATTTTTCAATGTCCAGGAAGGCTTGCTGAGTTTTGGTGTGGAGAATGGATAAGGAAGGGGCAGAGCATATTGCAGAGGAATCTTCTGCATACTGAACTAAAGTAGCACGTTGAGCTGCTGAGTTTAGTCTATTTGCAAATATGGTGAAGAGGAGGGGTCCAAGAATCAGCAGCAGCCTTAGGTCAGCTAGTGCCCTAGGCAAAAGGGCTCCATGGCGCTCCCCCCACACCACCCAGGTGCCCCCCATCCTGGTCTACCTACACCAAATAAATACTGGAAAAGCACCCCTGCTACAACGGCACCCTAGGTGGCCGCCTAGTTGGCCTATGCCTAAGGTCGGCTATGACAAGAATGGAACCTAAAGGTACGCCAACACAGATGGGTAAGAATGATAGTTCATTTAGCCATCTAATGGCTTGTTGGCAGTTGGTTATGGAGCTAATGAACCAAGAAAGGGTAGAGTGAGAGAGGTTGAGGGAGGCTAGCTCATGAATAAGTTTATTGTGGGAGACTGTGTTGAAGGCCTTAGATAAGTCCAGAAAAATGGAGGAGGTAAGTTTGTTTAATAGCAATTTTATATAGGATATTGGCACAGTTTTGAAGGTAAAACTGGATGTGGTGATATGTAGCTGTTGGGCAGGGTGGGGATTAGATGTTGGGGAATCCTTGAAATAAATAAATAAGAGTTGAATTCTATTGCAGTTTCAAGTGGTAAGTTATTGGGAGAGGGGTTAGGGTTGAATTTTTGGCAGGGATGTAAGATTTCTTTAATGGCTGATCAGAATGCTTTAGGGTAGTGTTTACTATTGCTCTGAATGTTTCTATAGTACAGTTTTTTTTGTCTTCATTTATTTGCTTTTTAGTATAATACATTTATATACATATATGTGTGTGTGTGTGTGAGTGTGTGTATGTATGTATATGCATATTTATACATATATACACACACACACTATATATATATATAACGTATATGAGATATATATATATATATATATATATATATTATCAGCAGATGGTACTCCATTGGTGATGAGTAATACAAATTGGGATAAATGTTTACAATATGACAAAAAGGAATACAAGAATGTCATTACTTCATATTAGGTGGGAGGCTTAGAGTTTTTGTTTATGGAGATACTGGAAGAAAGCATAGAAAGTGTTCATCCAGGTGTAGCGAATGAGCAAAGCCAGAATTCAGCTAGAAATTATTTTAACGTAGATTTTAAGTGAGCAGAAGTTAGATATGTTCCCCAGGGTAAGTGGGACTGAGTTCCAGGATCTGGGAATGCAAATTGAGTACAGGGCATTTCCTGCAGAGTTCCCAGGTTTATAGAGAGAAGTTTTTTCCTTATACAATCATTTTGGTCTGCTGAGATAATACTTATAAGCAATGTTGCTTAGCACTGGGTATTCTGAATGCTTATATGGGGGATCTCTTCCTCCTATCTTCTTATATCAAGAGTCACAAGTAGCTGAGTATATGTGAAATGGTGGAGTAACTCAAACCAATGTAATTGTTTTAGGGTGGAACAGTTGGCTCGATAAGGTTTGTTAGCAGTGAAATTTGCAGTTTTGTTGCAACACTGTTTTAGCCTAGTTCTTAGTATAGCTTGAAGATTGGTCAGCATTGGAGAGCCATAGAAGAGTGAGGTAGGCAGCAGTCAGAATTATTTTGGTGCATTAGTAAAAATGTTTTTAGTACGGTATGCCATTCCTAGTTTCTGGTGTTTTTTTTTTTTTTTTTTAGTTGTATGTTGAATTTGTAGATCAAATTTAAGGCTGTCATCTTTTAACATCCCTAACAGTTTAGTGCATGGACCCACTTCTAATACTGTATTATCGAAGAAGATAATTTTAAAGTGCTTATAGTGCACTTAATAACATGGCAGAGCAGCAAACTGATGGCAGTAAAAAGTCCAAATGCACAGTCTTAAAAAGTGATATCACACAGCCCTCACTGACTTTAAGAGATTATTTCTACAACAGCAAACGAGATATGGAAACATATCATGTCCTGTACCTTACCGTTTTCTGTATCTGACACAGTTACAGAACATACTTGTTTCAGTCCATAAGAAAAGAAAAATGGTACATCACAGAAATGCAGCCAATAGGAAGCGAATCAAACATCCGCTGGCAACCTTGAGAAGCAATAACATTTCAAATGCGATGTAAAGAAAAAAGTAACCCACAAATATGTATTCCTTGAGTAGAAGCATAAAATCAAACAATACCAGAATGGTTCAGCATTGCTGCTATACCTTTATAATGTGCGCAGTGTACCACCATTCTTATCTGTAAATTCCCAACACACAAATGAAAACATGAACTAAAAGGTTTGTACTGTTCAAGTACAGCAACTTTCATGCTGCATAGTGAAACAGTTCATCTGAAGCCTGGGATACAAAACTCACATTTAACAAACAACCTTGATCATAAATATCCTGAATGCCACTCCTAGGCAATCATGAATGAAAAAATAGAGAGAGTCGGCATGAATGACGATGGTCAGATATGCTGACCTTACCTTTTCTTATTCCAGCATAGCTGCTACTTAGCCCACTGCGCTTCTTGCGGTGTCGGTATAGCCAGATGCTAAAAACCATCAGAATAATCCAGCAGGCAGCGCCTATGCCAGCAATGAATGCCGGCTGCTTAACCACATCAGAAATCTGCTGGGCCAGGCTGACATCTGACGAGTACGGGTTTCCACTGGAATCTGAAAACATAAGCGTAAATGAAAGTGATCATCATCATTACAAGGAAACTGTCTCAGACATTTTGTTTTATTCAAGGGCAACTCCTTGTTAGAGAAGGCTACAGTCAACAAATATATATTTTTTCAGTTAAAGTGATTCATTTTTTGCACATTCAGAAAAAAAGAATTCAGTCTTGTGATGCATAGATGAGTTTCAGAATTTGAGCGGTTGTTTTTTGCTATTCTTTAATCACAGTTTGAAGTTTTAGGTTATTTCCTTACTGCTCTGCCCTGAATGGTTCTTTTGTCGACATGTGCTCATTGTTTGTGTACAAGATTTTAATATTTCTGTAGCTGAACCTTTGGACTTTATGGGGATCGATCATAACTGTCATTTATCATATTTCTAGTAATATATGTAAACTAAATTGCATGGGGAATTCTACAGGTTCACCTGAATGATAGGTATATACACATAATGGAGAGGTCTGTGTACACATGTAAGATGCAGACAGGACTGCAGACCATACATAACACATCATGTGTTACGGGTAGTGCTGAATATGCAATGCAGCCCTGGTTGATGATGCTGACATGCAACGCAAAGATCATGCAGGAATTGGCCTATAACGCAGCCAATACTGAAACTGAAAACACAGTGGAGCATTTATTCAGATTGCTAAAAGAACACGTCTACATGTCATGACGGACAGTGTAATACAGTCTAGCCATACAGGGCAAGACTGTAAAAAAAACTAGTGCCCAGCCACCATGGCTAAAACGCAAAAACTTTAATAAAATACACACCAACAAATCAAATAAACGCAATGGTAAGTGCTTTCACGATATAACTATCACTTCATCAGACACCTCACATGTCAATCAAACAATTTAAATACACTTCAATTCATGACATCATTTCCTGACTTAATCGCTTAAACAATATATAATATAATGCCATATATAAATATATTTAGAAATCATAAAATGAAACATACCATAAAACTATACTATACATAGAATGCTTTAGCAAAGCAAATTATAGATGAAGGAGATCATATTATAGATGGAGATTATCACCGGTTTAAGTTTCTAGTATTCGAAATGTTGGAAAAAAATATTAGGGATGGGGATCAGAAAAATAAAACTGAGATGAGGGAGTTAGCCTGGATACTTTCTTTGCAGGCAGATCACCCCCCCCGGTTTAAATAGAGTAGCCTCCTTGAAACCAGCCTTATTAGCTCGTCCTCTTTCACATTAGGTTTTTATAGATCTGCATATACCATATATAGTATAGTTTTATGGTATGTTTAATTTTATAACTTCTAAATATATTTATATTTACATATTTTTTATATATTACATTATATTATATGTTTTTTAAGTGCATTGTGTGGCATAGTAGTCACTGTCCTATGACAGACACTGAGAACGGGTTTGTTTAAGAAATAATAAACTTCCTATCTGAACTTGAAGGGCAAACAATTTATAACTTCTGCAGGTGATGTGTTCAATTTTTTAAATGTATACTTCTCCACTATTCCTAATTCTGGTTCAGATTTTGTTGTTTTTCTTGCAATGCTTATGATTTTGTGACAAAACTCTTAGAGATCGCCTCATTACAATGACATTATTAGATACTTATCTTTTAAGTGCAACAAGGGTGATATGTACATTACATATGATTTAGGTCTGAAAATGTAGTGTCTTCCTAAGATTCAGTTAAAGAGCATTTCTTAGAAAGCAGTTTAAAAATGAAACTGGACATAATGGAAAATCTGTGAATTTTGAGTATTTAACAATGCCTAACTTTTACACTAAATTTGATCATGTTAGCAATGAGCAATCAGTAGATATGACTTTTACAGAAAAAAGTGCTTATGGAAAGGGCATATTTATTTCTTTTCCGAATTACTCTGGAGGTTTTTCAATATCCTATTAAAACTGTTAACTTATAGTGCATTCTGCGTGATTATTTTCATTAAGAGTCTGGATTTGTGCAGGTGTGGTGTAGATTGGGGCGTGCACTATATAGAAATGCAATGTTTTCACAAGCTACAATTACTGATATTTTTAAACATGCCATGGTTTAAAAAGCAGGCTACTCAGCAAATATTTTTGCTGACTTATTTGAAAAAAAAAAAATCACAGAGCTGCAGAATGAAAAAGAGCAGCCTAAGCTATGTGAATGCAGTCTGCAAAGATCAATACTAACGTTAAGGGCAATGTTTTATTTACAGACACAAGGATTCTGTGCAAATTAGCACAAAAATAATAATTAATTCATTTTTTCTGCATCTGTCAAACAATGACAAAATGTTAGCTCAAGACAAAAAAATATGTAACATTAGTGGACTTTTATTCACGTCCCATAACATGTTTTACATTAGTAAAATTTCAGCAAGTAATAGAAAGAGATACAAATAATTAGGATGCTTTGCAAAGCAGCAAGCCATGCAGTTTGTTTACTTAGTAAATAAAAGCCTGCATATACATTCTTGTTTACCATTTTAATGAATAATACTTCTCCCACTGTATGCTGTCAGAATGTTATTCTGCACCATGATAATTGTGCATGCCTTTTTTTTATCTAATGCCAAAATCAATCAGATGAAATTAGCAGCATAAAAAAAGCTGATGACATAGAAAAACAAGTTACTGGTTTGGCAAACAGCAGACACTTGTATACTTCTACCTTGCCTATTGCTAAACGAGGCTCTGTGGAATATGCCTAGTTACCAGTTTTATACTGCTGGAAAGCATTACAATCATCTTAAGGCTGATGCAATTAATGCATGCCACCCCTGTCTTCAATCATGAAACACAGGGACGTTGGTGGGCTTCCATAAAGGTAAACCAGCATAATTCCAGTTATTCCTTAAAATAATCAATACAGTCAAGGAAAAAAAATGGTGTGTAGCCTGACTGAGTGGGTGAAGACAAAGAGCGGCACATGAGCTAACCTTGTTGGCTTGCTTCACTACTGTGCCTTTGGCTCATATTTCTGCCTCACAAATCCAACACCAAGGGTTCAATCCAGACCTCTTTGTGTCTGGGTGGAGTTAGCAAGTCTTCCCATGTTTCTATGGCTCTCCTCTGGGTACTGTAATCTCTTCCTGCCTCCTAATTAAATCAATAAAACTGACCTCAACACCCCCCCCACCCACCCACACACACACACACACACACACACACACACACACACACACACACACACACAACGGCTATCAATCTATATCTATTTATCTACACAAACACACACATATATAAAATATGATACAGATAGCCATTTTGATAAATATGTATTCTGCAACATCCCATCTTATGGCCATAAACAGATCTAAGAAACGCAAGTCCACTTACTTGATTAACAAATTATATATAATTAATTGTCAACATTCACTGATCTCCTGTAATTACTTTTTAAACTTTTGTAATTCTGGGACTCTCAGTTACGAATGTCAAACATGTAATTGGGAGCTGTGTGTGTCTGTATGTATGTATGTGTGTATGTACATATATATATATATATATATATATATACACACACACACACACACACACACATATATATATATATATATAAAGAGTGAAACAGGGATCAAATGTGTGTGTGTACAAACATGCATACATACACACACACACACACACACACACACACACACACACACACATACACTTCATTAATAACTTGATAATGACTGCTCTGGCTTTCAAGATAAATATTACATTTGCATGAAGTTAATTACCATCATCTAGGACATCTGCATATGTGTGAAATACAGGTCGTAACAGTTTATAGCTTTACTGCTTTCAACCTAAGTAGGTCTACCGGCTGAGGCCTAAGGCATAACTACTGTGTGCGCGTGTGTGTTTGAATATATATTAAAAAGACGAATTGCTCCACTAAAATTCCAAAACTCAAGGAAAACAAAAGATGAAACGCTGCCATCTACTGGCTATTTGACAAAAAAGCATTCTATTAAAATACAGTCTGTGATGGTCAGTTTCACTGATTCCATATTCTCCAAAAATGCCATAACATAAGAAAAATATGACAAAGATTACATCTGTAATTCAAACTAAAATTGAAAACTTTAAAATGACAGTAGTACATATTAGCAAAACTGTTACCTAACATCTTAATATGTGACTGCAGCTGTAACCTGAACATTTTTTAACTGAACGCATGTAATCACTAGAAACCTCACTGTTTTATAAATGATATCCATCTAATTAAGAGTTAAGAAAGACCTGTGTGGAATCTGTAAACATGATTAAGCACTGCAAAAAACAGCACTGATGATTCAAAACATATGCATGATAACTGGTGAATCTGGGAATTTTGAGGCAATGTTACAACTGTCTCATGTACACGGACAACCCTCTCCTCCTCCAAACAGGTTCAAATATATGTGAGAGATGCAACTATTTAGCCAAACTGGAGGCTGAGCTCTCTCATCTCAAAACTGGTGTAACCAGTCAGGAGGAGAAGGTAACCTCACACAACACAA
The DNA here is from genome assembly GCF_019279795.1 of Protopterus annectens. Classification (NCBI taxonomy): domain Eukaryota; kingdom Metazoa; phylum Chordata; order Ceratodontiformes; family Protopteridae; genus Protopterus; species Protopterus annectens. The sequence continues at coordinate 514,086,888 of NC_056735.1, forward strand.
TTCCATTATCACATAGTCCCACCACATCAGCGAACCAAACACATAAATACACAAAAACATACTCAGAGGCTCTAAATAAAAATCTACCTAAGCAACAGAGACCTCCAAAGCAGACATCCAAGCAAACGCTACCTCAAAACAAAACACACACAACACATAACCCACAAAGTCAGTGTGCCAAGCAGCCACAGCCCTTAAGGCTGAATAACACACCTGATACTCTTGTAATAGGTGACAATATTGTTAGACACACTGACACCCCGCTCACCAGGCTGAATAAAGAGAAAGTCACGGTGAGCTGCCTGTCGGGTGCTAGGATCCGCCACATAACGCAAGCACTCAGGTCACTCCAAAGCAAATACAAATATGACTCAGTCATTGTACATGCTGGTGTGAATGACCTGAGACGTACCTCCCTGGACTACATGAAAAGAGACATAGTGGAGCTCTCTGATCATGTAGCCCAGGCTGGTATGACCCTGACCTTGAGCAGCATCTTACCCTCACCTAGAATGATGCCACAGTACAAAGACAAAATGATCGATTTTAACAATTGGCTAAAATTCTGGTGTCATTCAAAGGGGATCCAGTGTCTGTCAGCCTGGGATGACATGCTCGACAAGCCACGTTGCTTCGCTAGGGACAGCTTGCACCTGTCACCACTGGGCTTTCAGATATTGGCAAAGGCTCTTGCCACCCCCATAGTGCCTTTTTTAGGCAAGGCTCAAAAGTCAAACCCACCCCCATAGACAGCACAAGGAACAAGAAACTAAGAGTAATGCTGCTAAACGCCAGAAGTCTTAACCTCAAGATGCACGCACTTAAAGCTCTCCTCAGTATGGAGAACATCGATATCTGTGCAGTGACAGAAACCTGGTTCAAGGCTCCAGAGAGCACCCCAGCACTACCAGGCTATACCTCCTATCATGCTTTTCGGCCCCAAAACCCGGACCGAAAAACAAAAGGAGGGGGAGTTTCCATATTTATCAAGGATATCCACACCTCCAGGTTAGTGGCATTGCACGAAGTATCGGAGACCATCCATGTGCAACTAACAGTGGGCAAGACTGCTTTTCAGTTTATAGCATCCTACAGACCACCCTCTCAAAGTCAGGAATCCCACTCTGCTTTCCTGAAAACATTAGAGAACATGAAGATCTCTCCGAACACCATTATACTGGGCGACTTCAACTACCCAAACATTGACTGGGAGCACTACTCAAGCCCCAGCACCTTAGCCCAAAAGTTCCTGGAAATTATAAACTCAAATGCTATGGAACAACTAGTCACCACTCCCACAAGAGGGGACAACATACTAGACCTGATCATTACCAACATGGGGACTCTATGCTCCACACCAGAAGTATATCCCTCATTGGTAAGATCAGACCATAAATTAATTTCACTGGATGTCCACATCCCGACCCCACCCCCAGCCCAGAAAACCACAGTGAAAAACATCTCAAAAGCGAACTTCTCACTTCTCAAAACCGAAGTGGAATCCTTCAAGGCCCCAGGGCCAGTGGAAACTATGGCCCAAACTGCAGAATCTTATATAAACGCATTCTATGGACATCTCCAGGAATGCATGGATCATGCTATCCCAAACAAAACCAAGACCCAATCATCCAAAGGCAGGCGTCCAATCTGGTGGACCCCTGCCATAAATAAACTGTACAACAGAAGGAGGAAGCTACTACATGATAGAGCAAAATCCCTTATAGGGAAGGCATCTCTGATCAGTACTAGCAAAAAATTACGATCCCTCATAAAATCCTCCAAGGCCAGCTTCGAGAGAAAAATTGCACAGGACACCAAAGACAATCATAAGGCTTTTTTCAGTTATGTTAGAAACCTGGGATGCAACTCCCAGACTTGTTCTGAGTTGATTCTAAACGACAAAAAATATACTGAACCCACAGACATCGCCAATATCCTGGCAGACAGGTTCAGTGCAAACTTCTCCACCCCTCCCCCCCAAAAGAGCAAGTATCTATCCCGGCAGAGGGCTGCCTCCCAAACATCTCTGATGCTCAGGTGAAGGCTGCCCTTTCCAAAGCAAAAAACACTGCTTCCATGGGACCAGATGGTGTCCCAGGTTGCGTCCTACATGAACTCCAAGAGGAACTAATCCCTCAAATAAAACAGCTATACAATCTCAGCCTCACTACAGGATATGTGCCCACAGAATGGCGTACAGCAACAGTGGTCCCACTCCACAAAGGTGGAGCCTCTACGGACCCTGGAAACTATCGCCCCGTAAGCCTGACTAGCTTAGTCTGCAAGGCTATGGAGAGGATCATCATGGAGCTCATAAACAAAGACATTGGGGACCTACAGACACTAGATCCTACCCAGTTCGGCTTTGTCAAGGGCAGATCCTGCCTTTTAAACCTGGCTGACTTCTTCGAAACAGTCACCAAAGCCATAGATGAAGGGAAGGTAGTCCACACAGCCTATCTGGACCTTGCAAAGGTATTTGACACAGTACCCCACTCGGGCATCATAGATAAGCTATCCAGCTTAAATATAAACCCCTATGTCACAAGATGGGTCGCAAACTGGCTCAAAGACAGAATCCACAGAGTGAGAGTTGCTGGAGCCATGTCAGACTCGAAACCGGTCACAAGTGGCGTCCCACAGGGTTCTGTCCTGGGACCACTCTTGTTCGTTATATACTTTTCCGAGGTACAGGCAAACGTGGGAGGACTATGGCTCAGCAAGTTCGCAGACGACTGCAAACTGGGCGCCATAACCAACTCTCCAGCTGACACAAACATCCTTCAAAAAGGTCTCACAGAGACAGATAACTGGTGCCAGCACCATGGTTTAAATCCAAATGCCAAAAAATGTATAGTCATACCCTTTGGCAAAAACTATGTGCCCACAAATCACCACATAGGCGGAAACCCATTAAGTACAGAGAAAGTTATTAGGGACCTGGGGACGCAAGTTGTTAGCAATCTCTCCTTTGAAAACCACATTGCCAAAGTGGTTAGAAAGACCTTCTACATAGCCCACCTCATCACGAAGGGTTTCACATCTAGATCAAGAGAGGTAATCGTGCCCCTTTATTCATCCCTCATCAGGCCCATCATAGAATACAATGCCCCTTTTGGGATGTACCTTACCCGACACTTGCAGCAATTAGAAAGACCTCAAAAGTATCTCACCAAGAGGATCAAGGATCTCAAACAGATGCCATATGCTGCTCGGTTAAAAAAACTCCAGCTCTACTCAGTTGCATACCGCCTACTTCGAGGCGATCTATGCCTGACATACAAAGCTATGTCAAATCCAGAATTAATGGACATGCTCCACCTCAGTAAATCTAAATCCCTTAGAGCCTCACGCTCGAGGGACTTGAACCTCAGCACAGAAATAAATAGAACTTGCTGGAGGGACAGGTTCATAACCCAGAGGCTCCCTTCGCTCTGGAATAGAATTCCAGTTCATGTGAGGCAGAGCACCTCACTGAATCTCTTCAAGAAAAATCTCGATAGGTGGATGGGGGATCATAGGTTTGTCCCAGGGATTACTCCCGTGTCACTATTAGACAGAGGCACAGTAAACTAAACCTTAAAAAGGGCACAGTATACTCAAATCAAGGGGTGGCGTAAGCCATACAGAATCGGGCTAGACTTATAATTGCCCCAGGGCAGATAGCCTAGTATGAACCTATGAACTCTGCATGAGATGCAATTATGATATTACAGGTGTTGTTTAGACAACACTAAAATCAAAATCATAACTGGAAATAGTACTGTGCAACAACAATTTGGTATTCGAGGACTGTGCAACATTATGCAACAATGCCAATGTTAAGATGATGGAAACACCAGTCTTCTCCCTGCACATCAACCAAAAAGTGATCTTACGTCCCAACAACAATCACAATGCAATGCCTTACAGCTTTATGATAAATCTTTGAACTCTCTTGATTACGGGGTAACTGCAAACAACCAAAATGCAGTGAATGCTGAAAAATATGGCCTTATCAATGTTCTATGCAAGAATGAGACATGATTTTTTAAACAGATTTGTGCATATTGTGTGCAATAGGGGAAAAACAACAGAGGTGTTTGTTAAGACCAAGCCTTCTACCCACACAGTCCCACTCCACATTTCTCACATAAATGATGCTATATTATAAATGGACTGGAATTACATCTAAGTCAGAATGCAATGAGATACTAACCTTTGTAACTACACTCTACCAGAGTACACAATAGTGTGTGGCATTAGCTTGCAAAGCTGTACTTCATGAGAGCATTTAACGCTAATGGCACCAGTTAAGTATTTACATTCTTTAAAGATAATTAACACATTTTTGAAACAAATGCATGTTTATTCTATGAACTGCACTATAAAATTTGTTTTACTGGTCTTTAATAGCCTGATATCATTAAGCAAAACAGCATCTTGTACTAAGCAGCAAATAGTAAAACTTCAAGCATTAATTTCCTCTGAAGCCTCTGTGTTTAGCCAAAACATCTGAAAGTAAAACTTGGAAATAATTTAACTCAACTGCAGTTGCAAACTATACAATACTTAAAGGAGCAATTATGAAACCACTTTTACAACTTTAAATGTTTTAAAATGTGTAAACTGTGAAGCCTGTTGGCAGCTATCCAAATGAAGAAAGCTACTTTATCATGAAGCTCTGGGATAATTCCTAAAAATTTACGGACAATAAATAAAATAATAATGCCCACATCATGTAAATATGCATTGTGCTTAGGCTTGCTCTGCCTTCTTTTTATCATTCTGCGTCTTAATAAAACAGCACTGTATTTCCAAAAGCATATCATGTCAGGAGTAAGGAAGTCATAATGTCCCTGTATTCCTCCCTCGTTTTAGCCAGACCAAAATGGAGAACCCCTCTGGCATGTACCTCTCTAATATTATTATCCAATTAAAAGTGCTCAAAGATTTCAGTCCAAGAAAATTGCAGCTTAAAATCAAAGTTACACTGATAGAATAAAAGACCTCTTAATACATTCTATCTGATTCAGGCACCTTCGTGGTGACCTGTGCCTGGTCTTCCACGTTCTGGGAGACTCCCACTCCACTTGATCATTTACACCTACACAAAACAAATAGCACCACAAAGACCTTAACATTCATAAACACACTTGGACCACATGCCTAGTATATACCTGTGAAAGTGCACATCCACATGGTCTTTTTATTAAACACATGCGACAACAATGAAAGTCAACATTTAATATTTTCATACTCTTATGACATTTGGTTTTATCACTATTCAAGTCTTCAGTAGTTGAAGCTGTCAATGCAATCTATATATTCATCCACTGCAGCATGGCAGTGTGAAAACTACCTTTGTCAAGTTTACTTTCAGACGCTATTCTGCTTTAGTAATTTATCTTCTACACAGCAGTTTGTTATTCTTATGTTTTTGAGTAATAAACTGTATCCACTTTTGTCATCATTATTATAGTCCTTCAATATACTGCGTGGGTGGGCTCTATGTTAAGCATTTTGCAAAATTAGAAGCCATGTCCCAAGGGGTGCACCAAAATTCTACAAAAATAAATTCCATGCATCTTGTCAATCAAAAGTATAATTGCGACACATTTGATGAACTTCACCTTACTTAAGGCAGAGGTGATAAGTTTCACAGCCCCCACGCTAAAGGATAACACTGCCCAAAATGCAGAATCCTTTACAATTGCTCTCTATGAGCATCTACAAGGATGCATGGATCGTGCCATCCCTAGCAAGACCAAGACTCACTCCCCTACGAGAAGGAAACCAGTCTGGTGAACCCCTGCCATAAACAAGTTATACAACAGAAGGAGGAAACTAGTTCAGAAAAAAAGCAAATCCCAAGAAGGAAAGACATCCCTGATCAGTATCAGTAAGAAACTAAGGTCCCTCATAAAATCATCCAAGGCTAACTTCGAAAGAAAAATAGCCAAGGATTTGAAAGATAACCACAAAGCCTTCTTTAGCAATGTCAAGAATCTAAGTGGCAACTCACAGATATGCTCTGAGCTAGTGCAAAATAGCACAAAATATACTGAACCTACTGATATTGCCAACATCCTGGCAGATAGATTCAGTGCAAACTTCATCCTCCTCTCACATTCAAAAGGGCCCACAACAATACCAGAAAAGTGTAGTGTTCCAGAAATCACAAAAGCACAGGTGAAAAAAGCCCTTTCAAAAGCCAAAAACACAGCATCAATGGGGCCAGATGGTGTCCCAGGCTGCATCTTGCACGAACTACAGAACGAGCTAACCCCCCACCTAAACACGCTGTTCAACCTCAGCCTCTCCACAGGCTATGTGCCCACAGAATAGCGCACAGCAATGGTTATTCTGCTCCACAAAGGAGGAGCCACAACCGACCCTGGTAACTATCGCCCCATAAGCCTGACTAGCCTGGTCTGCAAGGCTATGGGGTGCATCATCATGGAACTCATTAACAAAGACATTGGGAATCTCCAAACACTTGACCCAACCCAGTTCAGCTTTGTTAAGGGCAGATCATGCCTACTAAACCTGGTTGACTTCTTCGAGACAGTCATCAAGGCCATAGACAAGGGAAAGGTGGTTCACACAGCCTACCTTGATATCGCCAACGTTCAACACCATTCCTCACTTGGGTATTATAGAAAAACTCATCAGCCTGAACATAAACCCCTACATCACAAGATGGGTTGCCAACTGGCTTACAGACAGAACTCACATGGTAAGAATAGCGGGCTCCAGGTCTGACTCTAAACCAGTCACAAGTGGTGTCCCGCAAGGCTCGGTTCTGGGACCCCTACTATTCGGCATATATTTGTCAGAAGTACAGGCAAACACAGGAGGACTATGACTAACAAAGTTCGCTGATGACTGCAAACTGGGAGCAATAATTGACTCCCCAGCTGACATGGACATCCTTCAAAAACGCCTTACTGAGACAGACACCTGGTGTCAAAGTCATGGCCTCAAGCTAAATGCCAAAAAATGCATAGTCATCCCATTTGGGAAAAAGAAAACACCCACGAATTACCACATAGGCAGCAGCCCCCTTAATACAGAGGAGGTAATAAGAGGTCTGGGGACCCAGGTAGATAGCAATCTCTCCTTTGACAATCATATTGCCAAAGAAGTTGGGAAATCCTTCTATGTGGCCCATCTAATTACTAAGGGGTTCGCATCTAGAAATAAAGAGGTTATAGTGCCCCTCTACTCATCACTCATCAGACCCATCATAGAATACAATGCCCCATTTGGGATGTACCTCACAAGACACTTCCAACAGTTGGAAAGACCACAAAAGCACCTGACTTACAAAGCCATGTCCAACTCAGAATTGAACAAATGTTCTGCGCAAGGATATTATGGCCTCTGTCTTACGTATTACTGGTATGTTATAATCAAGAAAGCAATCACTCCTCCCTGTACTTGACTGTGAGAAACCGCTACTAATGTGTACAAGCCACCTAAAGAAATCCAAGTCACTGTGAGCCACGCGCTCTAGTGAGCTAAACCTCGCCACAACAATAAACAGAACATGCTGGAGGGATAGATTCCTGTCACAGAGACTCCCCATGCTTTGGAACAAAATTCCTAACTACATTAGGCAGTGCCCCTCACTAACACTCTTCAAGAGAAGCCTTGACAAGTGGATGGGCAACAGAAAATAACACCCCTGGGATCACTTCATTGGCTCTTCTTGACAGAGGCACAGTTACTTAATCAATGGGGCAGCAAAAGCTGACACACTCTGGCTAGGCTTATAAATGCCTTCGGGCAGATAACCTAGTACCTACCTGTGAACCTAAGAACTACACTTTGGGTGGCAAAGTGGGTAGCATTATCAACTTAGAGCAAGAGGTTCTCTGGTTCGATTCTCATCTGGGGGTGTTTTCTGTGCCTTGTATTTGCGTGTTTTTTTTCTCCACATGCTCCTGTTTCTTCCCACATCCTAGAGAAATGCAGTATGTGGATTGGGCACTCTAAATTGGCTGTAGGTGTGAGTATATGTACATGTGAGTGGTATGGAACAACAACCATGACGGGGCTAGCCACCCAGTGGTGTGAACACTGGCTCTAGATGATTGTCACTGCTGAAGTGACATCTGACCCCCATGTGCAAAAATGGGAAAGGGGGGTTGTGGATGGATGTAGCACTATACTGAGCCACTTCACTCCATGACTGGCTTTACACCTCTTGTGGATTTCTCGATTTAAAGTACAGAAAACTGCTAGGATGCTGTGAAGTTGATATGTAAAATAAAACCAAGTGTAAGCAGCCAATTTTCACTGTAGTATTTTCAGATGAAAAAAAAACACTATAAGAGTCATTAGTCGTTTACTTTTACAATGAGTTACAGCTGTAGATGTGGATGGTGGCTACTCACGTACACTTCTATTATTTGTACATCCGCTTTTGGCACATACTGCATTCATAAAATATGTAAATTGGAAATGATGAACTGAAGGTCAGCATGCTTTTTATTTTTTGATTTGTTAACTTAAGGTCAATAAACATTTGATTCTGAAGACGCTGCACTTTATGTGTGTTAAATTTTTGTTCATCAATGCAGGAAGTCTACAACAAACTTGGTTATTTCTGGATTCATCCCTCAAAATTACTGCTAGTGACTGACAGCTTCTTCCATCCTCACACTCTGCACCCCTCTGTATACCCTGAACTTATGCTGCATGACATAATACAGTGGTATCGTGTGACATAATACATTGGTGTAACTTCTGTTCTATGCTGTGTGACATAATACAGTGGTATCATTTCTGCACTGCACTGTGTGACATAATACATTGGTGTAACTTCTGTTCTATGCTGCATGACATAATACAGTGGTATCATTTCTGAACTGCATTGTGTGACATAATACATTGGTGTAACTTCTGTTTTATGCTGAATGAAATAATACAGTGGTATAATTTCTGCACTGCACTGTGTGACATAATACGTTGGTGTAAATTCTGTTCTAAGCTGTGTGACAAATTACAGTGGTATCACTTCTGTATTATGCTGCATGATGTAATACAGTGGTTTCTTTTCTGTACTATTCTATATGACAAAATATAGAGGTATCATTTATAAAAAATCAAGAGACCACAAAACTTGTAATTTTTACAAAATCCCACTTTAACTAAAAGTTAGCAGGGAGTCATGTTCAGCTCTATTCTCACTTTAACTTATCTGGTCATTGACTATGCACACTGGGATGTGCACACCATAAAGCTACTGACACTTAAGACAACAATGTGTCATCTGAGCTACACAGATTATGTACACAGAGTTTCTCACAATATTTTTTTATTTGCTTATTCACTTCCCTTTGACCACAAGGAAAGTCTAACTGGGCAAAACCTCTTTTCAACAGAGGCCTTGGAAGAAAAGGCCCACATTATACACATCTGCAGAAGCAAGGAGCATGAACTACAACTGAAAAAGATATATATACTGCATAGAGCCATACATACTTTATATATGGAATATAAGAAAGAAAGCTTCTAGAATATGAAAAAATACAGTTAAATTTGGGTTCCATTCAGTAGACCGAAGATGCATGTTTTTGAATGTGTCTTGGTCGAACTTACATAACCGAATCTATAAAATATCGAAGTGGCATGTAAGCGAATTCTTTCCCTGGGAAAGAATTTGCTTGGCCGCTTCGGTACTTTGCCATTATTATTTCCCTTGGAAAAAAAAATCGCTGTTTTGACAGTTCGGTTTTGTAAGCTTTCACTTACATCGGGTCGATTAATCACCGTTCGCTTACCTAATATAGACCCTTAAATTCTACTAAGGGATTGCTGAGATAAAATGTAGAGAAAATACACATCATTGTCTTCAAGTCATCTTTAAGGTATTTGAACAACTGAAAAAGAGAGGTTCTTAATGATAAAAAAAAGGTACCTTGTTGGAATGTAAGAGTTGACCTGCACAGTTTTAAACCTGAAACACAGCAATTTGTCACAAAAAAGTAAACATTTCAGAAAAAAAATCTGTAACACAAATGTGACATAAGAAACAAATGTTCTGCGCAAGGATATTATGGACTCTGCCTTACGTATTACTGGTATGTTGTAATCAAGAAAGCAATCTCTCCTCCCTGTACTTGACTGTGAGAAACCGCTACTAATATGTACAAGCCAAATGAGCCATGTTGGCAACGGTTACCTAAATGCAGAAATTTTACACTGGTATGTAATTTGGACAACAGTGTTAGCTCTCCACACTGGAAGGCATTATGGAAAAGAGTGCATCTGTCTTTTTTTAATAGAATGAAAGACCTCCCTAAAGCAACTAATGTTTCCATGAAAGAAAAAAGGAATGAATTATGGTTTGGAAATGGATTCCAAAGTGCTTCCTTGTGTCTCAAAATGTTCTACAGATTTAGAAAGCTTCAAAGCTCATGGCACAGACATAAGCATACTGATGTTATCAATTAGACACAGACTATACATTTTGAAGGCACAGCTGGGAATAGCTGATGATAACTGTGAGAAAAGAGAAATGACAAAACAATGTATTATCAAATTCTAATACACAACCCTAAATGCTTAAACTTGCTGCCTTTGGCAGAAAATGATGACGGTAAAGCAGTACTCACTTTTTTTTCCTATTTGTTGAAGGAAATGACAGGTACAAGTAAAAACAGGCATGCTGACAGAGTCAAAGTCCCAGCACTTTTAAATAGCTAACTAGTGATACTATACTTATGATGATAAGAAATAACCACATACCTAATTTATCAAGGTTTGTAACATCAACAGGAGTGCAATGCCTAAATGTCTGGGTAGTATTTTAACAGATTTTCAATACTTTTTAATCACTACCTGTTCTAGGTATTACTACAGGGCTACTTTCTTTACAACCACTCAAACAGAAATGCACAGTTTGCTGCAAAACACATTTTCAAAAGTAAGACGTATGCAGATATGTGAACACATATTTGAATATTTAATCACAAGAATGGTTATGACATATACAGTAGAAGGAAGACCAGGCAGAAATGTGAAGCAGTTCCAACTGACAAAGTGCAATCATAAAACTCTAATTTCTATGATTTGTATACTAACAGGTTGCTATGGTAGATCAGAGAACTCCCCCTCCCTTTATGGATGAAGGGGCAGAGGTGTGGTAGGAGCAGCCCGTTGTGAAAACAGTTTGAGTAAGTTTTAAGATTTACTGTTCTGCTGATAAATCCTTGCTTCGTGATCACAACACGTGCTGGACCAAACAAATGCTTGGCATATTAATCATGGGCTCCCCCTCAACACTAAGAAATGCAGCAGAGTTTCCTTTGTTAAATCTAGCATAACTACTCCTTACCACATAGACAAAATTCTAGTTAAATATGACATGCTCATCGGGGACTTGGATATGTAAGTTGATAAGAGACTCGCTGTTGACTGCCATGTTTCTGTAGTGGTTAGAAAATCCTTCTCTCTTGTACAAGTTATCCTTCATGGTATCTCCTAAAGGTTCAAAGAAGTTACAGTCTCAATTTATTCATCCATTATTATCTTATTATTAAACAGAATGCACCCTTCAGCATGCACCTCACTAAGCACCTAAACCAACTTGAGAGACCTCAGTGTTTCCTCACCAAAAAGATTTCAGCTCTCGTCACCCTTAGCTACTGTGACACACTAAAAGCCCTGTCTTCTCTTCCCAGTGTCATGCAAACTTCTGAGGGGTGATCTCTGCTTTGCCTTCCATGCTATTAATGAACTAGGACTCTTTGAACACCACCTTAACAGAACCATTGGTAAAGCAAACACCTGTTCTAGAGACCTAAACCTAAACTACCACATTAAAAGCACCATATAGCATGATGGGTACCTGAAGTACCACATTAAAAGCACCACATGGCATGATGGGTACCTGAACTACCACATTAAAAGCACCATATGGCATGATGAATACCTAAACTATCACATTAAACATCAAATAATCACAAATAAATCAATAAATATTCTGGAATAAGTTGCACAGTATCCCAAACCTGATATTTCCTAATTTCAGTAAGGTGACTAACTTCCTTCCTTCATAAATATTAACAAGTCTACCTGAGCCTTAGCTCATTCAGGCAACTCAATCCACTATAGAACTAACGTGTTGGAAACAAAGTTAGTTCTTGGAATCATTTCACTCAGTACGCTAGTCATTCTGGAAGTATTTTATCGGGCTGTTAGTTGAAACAGGAGAGAATGGACAGCACAAAGCATTCAAACAGAAAGGGATTCTTAACGTTCTTTAAAATAAGGATCAAGTCTGCACTGCACATCCCTCCCCCATATTCTCATAACTTGAATAATACGAGTCCAAATGTCTTAACCACAGACAAAAATAGTGTATATGATGGATTACTTTAATAAACCTGATCCATTAACCCCAGTTTAGTCCTCTGCTATCTGGGTACCAAACATACCCTGAACATGCAGTAACAATAATGCATACCAGGGTGGACTTTATAAATGGGAAAAACACATCTATATATATGAAGTTCAACAAACAGCATAGTTTTCTGTTAAAGTATGCACTAGTAGCCCTTACACTGGTGCAAAACTCCAGCCTCCTGTCAATGAACATGCTTAGGATGGCTGACTCTACTTATTTACCTACTTATTGATCAGGAAATCCCACTGAACAGCGTCCCATTTTTCAGGTGAAAGCCAGGAGCACTATCTACTTATGTGATTTGCTCAGAGTCAAACAGTAGACACAAATGGAGGTGGAAGGAGTCAAACCCTGAACCCTTGAGTTGAGGAAGCAGATCGGAAACAGGTTAAGCCATAAACCCTGAATCCTTGAGTAGAGGAAGCAGATCAAGAACAGCTCAAGCATTAAAAGTCTGTGCTAACTGTCAGATATATGGCATGAAGGAACTCAATGACCACATTTCCAGCAATCTGAGTTTTATTATTGCACCTGAATGCTGAGGGAGATGGCTAAGAGTAAGTGGATGATGTTGGCTCACCCATTCCAGAGAAGGAAGCCAGCTAAGACTCTGTGTATGAGAACTCTCTGATCCAATGCAATCACTGGTCTGTACACAGACCACAGAAATACAGCCTGGCCTTCAAAGCACTGTATCTGCATTGTAGCAGGGCAAAATCTATGGAAGCAAGCACCCATGCCTAAGCACTATCGGTACTGTCTTGTCCTGCTATCAGGGTGGCAAGAAGTAAAGTAAAAAAGGAAAAACGGCCAGTTTTAATGACAGCTCACCTTTCTCCCTGCCCTCACATTCATTGCTAGCTTAAAAAAGAAGAGGGCTCTAAAAGACAAATTGTGTTATCGTGTACAATTTGGCTTGATTTGGGAGGTGGGCACTATTAAATACTCATAGAAAGGATGGCAAGAACATCTAAGTGTGTTTATATAAAGGCGTTTATGGCTAGGACTTTTATGGCCTCAGCGATCGCTTGCATAGCATAGTTCCTATGTTCCTAACTCTCCCTGAAAAAGAAGGACCTACTATGGGATTATGTAAAGCACTTAGGCACCTGGGGCAGGATGAGGGGAATTAAAAGGACTACTGCAAGTCTGAGAAGAGCAGAAATATTTACAGAAAAAGAAAAGGTTTAACATCAGTATATTCACTCATCTTAACAATGCTAATTCCCACAAATACTAAGAACTGCCATGCTTCAGTTGAGACATATGAAGTCTCTGCAGATCTGTGTACACATTTATTAACCCATGTCTGCATCTGCATCTGTATTGTTTCAGTACAACCTGCAAGAAATTCAATCATCACTTCCGACCACAGAAGTTTTGAACTTCAAGTGATGTACCAACTGAACCTGAAAGGCTCAAGCTCTCTCTCTCTCTCTCATTACACATATACACACACACATGCACATGCATGTACACAAATATGCACATACTTGCAAATATTACATATTTTTAAGATTTTCATTCATTTTTTTCATTAACCAGAGTAGAGCAGTGATCTTGGTGGACCATTCTGCATCTCAGTTTGTGGTATATAACTAAAGGTAACAAACTCAGAATTACATATACATACAATCAAACACATATAGATAAACGAATAAATACATGCATACATATATATGTACACACACACACACAGTTGTAGTTAACTTTCTTGCATGTGCTTTTAACTGGAAAAGTTTATTGACATTATTTTTGATCAAAGACGGTTCTTTTTTCACAGTCTGCCTCACCTTACTTGTGTGCTAACTCTCCCTGCCACTGCTTTCAGAAGCAAAGTGAGCATTTATAAAACTTCTGAAATGGAAAACAATTTTACTTCCCAAACTGCATATGCATCTGCGCAAACTAAGTCTAGGTAGGCATGTCTTAAATGGTGAGGCCATCCTCTTTCAGAAGGCCGAGCCTGATTCAGGAGAGGCCTAAGCAAATCTGAATAACAATTCAGTAGTGTTCTGTGCAAGTCTAAATGGAGAAGTACAGAAAGCAATAAATATGTATATTTGATTGCAAACAAAACAGTAGAAGAATAACTCACCAAGCCAACTACATTGACCCGATGGACCAAAAACATTACGTTTTGGTTAAATCTGCTGCAAAAAATGCAGAAAAGAAAGTTGACTGTTAAGCTTAGCCATCAGTAATAATTTTGCTAGACTTGAAAAGACTCGATTTCAGATTGTTCATAATGCGTACAATGCGCTAATTCATCTTGATGTGGGATTTAAACTGGTATAGAATCACTCAAACTAAACAGCCGTCGAGAGGTGTGCATTGATACAGTTAACCCCATCAACACAACAGAGTCAAAATGATCCTGAGAGACCAAATACACAGCTCACAGGCGACGTCTGCAGCATGTCTAGTCAGTTAAGTACTTCTTCAGAAATATAGTTTGTCACAGCAAAATTTGAACATTTCCTTTTATGTTTTATCCTACCAAAAACTAAACTGAAACAAAGAAACTATGAAATACATAGTACAAGTTTTATATCTTCTCATCCAAATGCTTCCATAAAATTCTAACACGAGATACCCTTACTCAATTAAGCAAGATATCTCTACATCATGCTATAACAAGAACTTCAGCAGTGAATGAAAAACAGTTCTAGCCTGGATGAACTTTTAAACTGAAATCCACCCCTTATAATTTACAGAAAATAAACAAGGCCCCACATGAAATAAAACATGCAGTCAACAAACAGGAGAAAAAGAGCAGAGGATTACAGAAATGTTTTGGGCCACACAGGAAGCGGTTATAGTCAATCTTTTGTAATGACTAAACAACTAGAAATGCAGTATGAAATAAGAGTACAGCTAAATTCTGCAGAGGTTTGCTACTGCTTTGACGTACTAGATGTCTGGCAGCTTTTAGCCACAGGCCACTCTGGGATGACCCTGCTGACAATGCCATGCCCTCGTCATCTACCATTCCCACCCCGCTTCCTTCCATGAGCCACATAGCTGAATCAAGGCTATGTCATTCTGTCAGGTGCTATTACTTTTCCTTTCAGTTTTAGTTAAAGTGCATTTCCCTTTGTTATCCAGAAATAACTCCTTGCCTCAAGTTTATCATTGCTAGTGCTGCTGAAAGCAGTTTGGGACCATGACCATGACTTCTGTGCTGGCTTAACCTCGCTTCCACTTCATCTGCAGCTAATAGACTTGGACAGTCAGAATTTGTTGGATAAGAATTACCCCTCTCACTATACTGATCATTTTTCTACCATGCATGTATGTTTTTAGTTAGCAGCTGGTATATAATCTATGCTTCCCTTCTGTCTATTCCAGAGTGTTTAAACTTTGCCTGTTTCTGGCTTTTCGCACACCTATAGTTTAAACCTGCCTGAGCATGATGCACCCTTTCGGTAAGGAAATTCTTTTTAACATTACTCCCAATTTTTCATTTTCCAATCTAGCTTATCTTCTTGCGCACTCTTGTATAATTTTCTGAAAGAAGCTACGTTCCTACATTCTACTACACCAAGTGATACACTTTCTATACTGGACTGCACCTTTCTTCACATCCCCAACAAAGATGCAGTGTGCTGTTTGAATCCTTAATTATGAACTGCGGATTGCTCTACTTTTTCTTCCATTTTACAAGCTTGCATTTTTAAACTGATCTTAACAGAACATACTGGATAATGCAGAAGTCTATGTAGGATGGAGTGAAGGGGAAAGACATTCCAGGTGTGCAGTGTTACGAGACGTGATAGGAGAGCCGAACCAGTATTTATGCAGAAGTGACAGTACAGAAATAAATATCAATACAGCTTTTCAGGCTAGAAGATATGACTAAAGTGATTCACCACGTTGTGTGTGGTTTAACTTGTAGTAAGAGAAGGTAGTGAGTCACCATGGTGTGTGTGGTTTAACTTGTAGTAAGAGAATGTAGTGAGCCACCACGGTGTGTGTGGTTTAAGCTGTAGTAAGAGAAGGTAGTGAGTTACAACATTGTATGTGGTTTAAGTTGTAGGCAGAGAAGGTAGTGAGTCACCACGTTGTGTGTGGTTTAACTTGTAGTAAGAGAAGGTAGTGAGTCACCACGTTGTGTGTGGTTTAACTTGTAGTAAGAGAAGGTAGTGAGTCACCACGTTGTGTGTGGTTTAAGTTCTAGTAAGAGAAGGTAGTGAGTCACCACGTTGTGTGTGGTTTAAGTTCTAGTAAGAGAAGGTAGCGAGTCACCACATTGTGTGTGATTTAAGTTGTAGTAAGAGAAGATAGTGAGAGTCACCACGTTGTGTGTGGTTTAACTTGTAGTAAGAGAAGGTAATGAGTCACCACGTTGTGTGTGGTTTAACTTGTAGTGAGAGAAAGTAGTGAGTCACCACGTTGTGTGTGGTTTAACTTGTATTAAGAGAAGGTAGTGAGTCACCATGTTGTGTGTGGTTTAACTTGTAGTAAGAGAAGGTAGTGAGTCACCACGTTGTGTGTGGTTTAACTTGTAGTAGTGAGTCACCATGTTGTGTGTGGTTTAACTTGTAGTAAGAGACGGTAGTGAGCCACCACGTTGTGTGTGGTTTAAGTTGCAGTAAGAGAAGGTAGAACTTTTATTACTTATTTGCTCCTTTGCTCCTCAATTTAAAGTTGAGGGGTGCTGGTTAAGGGGGCAGTAGAGGGCAACAGATGAACCAGGTACAGATCTGGTGCTATAAAACAGAAAGAATGTGATGACCATCCTTTACACACTATTTTCATTTGAGGAAAATGTGAAAATTAAACCATTTCTACAATGTACTGGAGATAATTAACCTATGATTTGCTACTTCTGAACCACTGTTTTTTTTAATCTTCTCATCCAATCAAAATGCAGGAGAGTCCCATATTAATTTTTGATGAACATTCTATATTGATTCATATAACTATATACAGACAGACATTTTTTCTGCAAACAAGATTCAAATCATTTTCAAATCACAAGAAAAAGCAGGTTTTCCTGTTGAGTTGTTGCTTAATACCTTCTCAATTAAGAGGAACATGTAAAAGATGAGGAAAGCCAAGAACATTGTTATTATAACCATATAGAAAAGAGATCTGTGTGAAGCAACTCACCTAACTGTATGAACTTGGGGGCACTTTTTACACCAGGTCCAGCAGCAGTGCTTGCTGCCACTTCAACTTTGTATTTAATGCCTGGAACCAGCGATGGGATTACCAGTGAAAATGTGGAACCATCCACGGTCTTGTTAATGTGGTATCGGCTTTCATTCCCAAGGCACCAGATCTAGGAAGCACATAACAGTTACATTATTGCGGTTTCTCCAATAAGTTAAGACTTACAGAAATAAATCACACCAAGTATTTTTCTAAAAAAAAAAAAAAACAGTAACAGAAGTACATATTCTTTCTCCCTCTCCAGTGTCATGATTTCAGAATATCATCATATTCCTGTGGGCAGCATTATTTTAATTTTTAAAGATGCCCTTTTTTCTCTCTCTGTCTGTCTAGTTTAGATGTACTAATGAAACTTACTGAAAGTGTACTCTTTTAAAAGAGTATCTTCTGTTTATAAGATAATGCATTAAACTATAAACATTAGTTCAGCCAGTAACTGCATTAAAGAAACAATTTAACAGCTCAGTTTCTAACTGAATTCCAACAGACTTGCTTTCACAGCACTATTTGCTAATAGAGTTTTATGGTCTCTAATTACATGTTCATAAGCTTACTCAAAAGACAAGGGTGCTTATTTACTTATTTGTGAATTTATACTTAACTGGAAAACAAAAGTTACAACATTTTGAGTGCAACTGGAACACAGTACAACATTTACAAAATGTCCATGGCCTTAGCATGGTTTAAACTCCAAAAGTCAGTGATAACATGAGAACAACTGATCAGTAAAGATACCTGCGTGATGCTGCAGTCTGTCAAGTTATCAACAGACAATGACTATGAAATCTCATTTGAGTTCCACTAATATGTGTACAGTGCAACAGTTATTTTTTTTGAAAAACACCTTCATACAGCAATGTAATATATTTATTCATTTATCCCTTCCTCTCATTTTTAGTAGTTGAAATATTCAACTTCCTGTTACGCTAGAGATCCTGAAGTGAAAGAAGATTAAACAGCTTATTTAGACTAAAATGTACACGATAGAAATGTCTCCATCTTATCAACCAAGCACCGTGCAAACTGTGCTGTACTATGTCTAATGTAATCTACAACAAAACTGGTAACACTGTGTACATGTTGAAACAGAGGCAAAAACAATGCACATAAATACTCTGTACAGCCATAGCAAAACAGTCTAACAAAAGCTGCATTTGTTTAAAGGTGAACTTCAAACACTGTCTTGTGCATAACTAGGTACTGAATTACCAAACAGCAGGACTTGAAAAGGGGAGAGGGGGTTAACTTTGTACCACCTAGATGCAACATGGGCATCATTTGTCAAACGTTTTAAGTTAAGATGCCTTGATGTACACAGAAAGCATACAGCAAGATTACAGATACACCAAGGATGCAAGCCCTACAACAGATGACTAGTACAGGCAAGAAAGCAACAAGGCAGAGAAGGTCCATACCACAGCTAGAATGTCAAGACACTACACCCTGACAAGCATCATAAACTACAGCAGGAATATGGGAGACATACAAGTAGGAAGTTAGTATTAAGGGTGAGAAATGTACTATGGCTAATCAGTGAGCTGTCAGCAGAAAATGTTATTATTAATATACAATTACATTTCTGGCAGTAAGATATTACAGAAAATATTCATGTAACCAACCAATCACCACAGTGTCTTTAGCAACATCTACAGCTGTTTCTACCTCTATCAATATTACCAGGGTATATCTACAATCTCTAACAGTGACATAATTTGGTGATTAATTATGCAACAAGAATGCTGTTTACTAGTGAATAAAAATATATAACATAAGGTTAGTAAATATGAAGCATAGCTGTGCCAGAGAGTGCTGTAGAGTGTACATAATATTATATTTAATCCTTGCCACATGTAGTCCTTCTGCACAGGAAGTGAACAGCCTAAGAAACAAGTTATTCAGCTCAAATGTAATGCATCCCCAACAAGTACTTCTGATGCTGTGGTCTATGACAATACCTTTGATTTAGATTCATGATGTTACACTAAGACTCTCTGAAACAAAATCCAGTACTGCAATCATGATACATCACATACATCAGTGGGTAAGAACAGCGATTCCATGGTGCGAAGAAGTGGTTACAAAGCTTGTGAAAGCGCTAACCTTAAAATAAAATGTTTTTCCTGAAGACTCAGCTGTGTGTCAGCCACCCTTTTCTGTTTTGTTTTAGTGTAATAAAATCTTGTTACATTGCTCCTCTTAAAAGATCAAACAAATCATGGTTATCTTCTTCTTACAGGTTACTTACATGGAAACTTTTCAGATGCAATACTATGATTTTTTTTTCCTGCAAATTTCAATTAATAATAAAAAATAGTACAGCCAAAGTGGAACAGACAATTGGAATAATCTGCAGTATAGAGGTGCTATACTAAGAGGACTGACCGCCACCTAGGATCATACAGACTAGAAGACAGAAGAAATAGTAGGAACACATATTCGAACCAAAGGATACTTAACTACAAGAAGCAAGGTGAACAGCAGGTTACATGAAGACTATGCTTAAAAGGGAAAGTTTCAGCTCTGAGCAAAGGACACGTTCTTCTGCAGAGTGCTGCTAACAAAGAACTGTCTGGAAAGGTTGAAGGAGCAACTGGATCCAGTAAGACCAGTAACTGCACATGACATCTATTGGTCAAACTTACTGGACATGCAGTAGTTTGTTTCAACCACTATATTCACTGACCATGTTCAGTGGAGAATGTTACTAGATGAGGCAGAAATTCTGCTGGATTCTCTCCACTTCACCCTTGAGAATGGGCTCTAACAGCAAGGGTCAAATCCTGATATATTTTTCATTTTCTACAATCCATTTTTTTTTTAAATAAAAAGACTGAAACTAACAGACTAAATGGTCAATGCTCTAAAAGTGTGGAATATGGCACCAGTAACAAGACATAACTAGGGGTGGTTCTTAAAAGTACTATTTCAAATGTAGAAATGCAAGAAAAAACAGTCAGGTTTAAAGCAACAAACAGCTGCCTGCTTCCACAAAGAATGTCTAGCTTATAATGCCTATACAAAATGTGAAAGAAGGTCTAATATAAATCTCTATTAATAGTTTGGGCTAAAATATTTAACTCCTGTCTTTGTACATTGTGCCATAATGTCCTTTCATGTTTTTTTTTTTTCAAGCTGATCATAGTAGAATTATATCCAACTTACAAGCCTTTTAGAAAGTTTTTGTTTGGACAATGGTCTCCCGTTTTCCACCATGAAAAAGACAAAGAGTTGGTCTGTGCAACCAAAGTAGTTAGTTGTGTCAGTATAATATCCTATCGATGTACATTTAGCAAGCGCAAGTATATCTGTATATTGTTCTGAGGATAAAAGTCAAAAACAAAAGACTGTTAATTCAAGGCCAGTTCCGAGACAACTTTGGGCATAAAGCAAGGATTGGTCCTTGTGGAACACTATGTAAAAAGCTGTCTGCAAACTAAAGCCTGGAGTTCTAAAGTTCTTCTGGCTGATGTAATGGCTAGCAGGAAAACAGTTTTCCAGGATAAATACCTCATTGGTGCTAAGTTGGCTAGTTCAAATGGAGGGAAAGTCTGTTTTTCTATTACAAAGAAGAAAGCTGGAGCACATCACTTGCAGGATCCTGTTACAAAATTGTGTGAATGCAGGTATTACTGCCATTTGAGTTTGCAGCCGCAAGACAGAACAGCAAAAATGTGCATCTTCACTAAAGCATAAGATAAGCCCTTGTTATACACACTTGTTAAGTACAGTAGGTGTGAAGAACAGAGGCTACCTTGAACTGCATGCTGTGCTCCTTGCAGCAGAAAAAAGACTGGCTCATTTGGCTAGGTCCTACTTCCCTAGCTTCTTTAGTATACAAAGCACCTCTGAAGGAACGAAAGCCCAGTGCAGGATGAGAGTTTTACTTGCCAGGCTGATAGCCTGATGATTTTAGGTATAAATATACCAGCATTCCTTTCTGCTGGGTAGGTATGCAATGAAGCTGAGAAAGAAGACAAAAGCTTGCCTCTCTACTCATCTTCAACAGTTGAAATGACCAGTGATGTCTTGGCCAAAGAAAACGTGTTAGGCTGGCTTTGTCTTATCTTGCATTCGGGAAGACCCTGATGATGACAAGAAAAAAGGAAATGACATAAAGAAGACTCTTGTTCTTTTTTGATCAAAAATACATTGACTAGCAGTACTGTCTTGTATGGATAACTGGTACAAAAATCTTGGGTCTAATAGTTCTGATGGGAGGCAAACAGATTTGTCTTTGGATACTACTCCATATGCTAATGAGTTTGAGTTGAAAGGATACAAAATATCCAAAAATGAAGGTTTAACTTAACTGCCAGTCTGCATGCTATTATGGCCAGCATCAACAGAGAGTATAAGGATGCAGTGTCTGTGACCACTTGTGAAACCCCTGACTTCTTGAGCAAAATGAATATCAGCAGTGCATACAAAATGTCCAGATTCATTTTGAGGGTAATATGACTGAACCTTTCCCATGTTTCCAACTTCTGGAAGCCTTTAGGGACCCTGTGCACCTCCAGGCTCAGTCTGATACATCTGTCATCAAGGTCCGAGTCTCCTCAGAATACAAAATGACATCTTCCGAATGGCCCATCATCTGAATTCCTTGCGGACGGCAGATATGGAGGGTAGAACTTGTTCCAATAGATGGGAATCCTGGTACCACACATTCCTTAGGCAGCATTGGATAATCTGGACCATTAGTACTATGTAAATGGTGGCTTTTTTCCTAGTGAATTGCCTTATTCAAGAATTTTTTCATACAAATGAAATCAATATTACTACCATATTATGGATTCCTTATTTATGGTACAGAATACACACTTCCCTCAGCTTCATTCTACCTACTCCTAACTGATACACCGGCAAGCTTCATATCCCCACCAAACCCTAAACACACAGAAACGTGCCCCAACACACCATCCAGCATGTATAAACAGCTGCAGAGATGCAGCTGTACCTCATAGGCACAAGTGTGGGGAAACCCCAGAACCATAATATCAACAAGCTTTATAATAAAAAAAAAAAAAGAAAAGAATTTTGACCAAAAGTAAGAAGAGTAATTCACAGAATGTTAGATCCATTGTCACTGAAATAAACAACTCAGGAACTTAATTAAATTCACCAAAGCCAAGTTTGAGCCTAAAATAGCTACATAAGCCAAACACAGTCACAAGGCATATTTTAGTAATCCAAACAAATGGATATGTAGGTTGTAAAACACTAAAAACATACAAAAACAAACACGTAAAAAGAGCAATTCATTTATTCGCAATAAAAACTCCGTAAGTGCTTTCATCCATAGGACTTCTTCAGACTCTGAAGAAGTTCTATTGACAAAAGTACTTACTGAGTTTTTATTGCGAATAAATTAATCGTTCTTACTTTTTACGTGGTTGTTTTTGTATGCATATTTTAGTAATGTTTGTAATCTCAAAAGCACAAGACAGGAATGCTCTAACCTAACTGTAAATGAAGTTACCTTTACTAAGGCTGAATATATAGCAAACCTACTGGTTGATAAAATTAACTCAAACTTTACCCCCTCTCCTCTCCATTTTTCTCTCAAGATATACCTGAAACTGGCTCACCTCCAGTTAAGACACAAGACCAAGTCCTAAAAGTGATATCAAAAGTTTAAAATACTGCATCAATGGGCCCCCAACAATATCCCTGGATGCATCTTGACTAGCTTTAAGCACGATTTAGCCACTCCCCTAACAACACTTTTCAATCTCAGACTCCATACAGGTTTTGTACCAAGCAAATGGGGAACAGCTGCAGTCATTCCCCTGCATAAGGAAGGATCTTCCACAGACCCAGGCAATTACAGACCCATAAGTCTGACCAGTCTCTTATGCAAAGCCATGGAAAGACTTTTCATGGAACTAATCAATCAGGACTTGGGGAATCTCCAAACACTATACTGGTCTCAGTTTGGTTTTGTCAAGGTCAGGTCATGCTTACTCAACTTAGTGCATTTTTTTCAAAATTTCGGTAAAGCAATGGATATAAGCAAAATGGTACACACTGCATATCTCAACTTGGCCAAAGTTTTTACACAATTCCCCAATCAGGCAATCAACTGGGAATAAAACCCTATAGCATCTGCTGGACTGACAACTGGTACACAGGATGCATATAATCAAAATTATGGAAATTACCTCCACAAAGAGACCAGTAACCAGTGGAGTCCCCCAAGGTTCTAAGCTGGGACCTCTCTTGTTTGGCATCTACCTTTCTGAAGCAAAGGCCAATACCAAAGGGGTCTGGCTGACTTAGTTTGCAGATGATTTCAAGCTAACAGCAGTCACTGAATCCCCAAATGACTTGCCACTGTGCAGGATTGATCGTCACAAATAAATAACTGGCACCAAAATCATGGAATGAAACTAAATTCCAAAAAAATGCAATGCTGCATCTTTTGGGAGGTCATCTACCCTAGGGAACTAATACACTGACAATACACCCCTAATAGTTGTTCCAGTTGTTAGGAATTTGGGAACTTATGTGGACAGTGACCTAACTTTTAACCAATGTGTGCCCATTGTTGTAAGAAATTCCTTCTCTATTGCACAGCTTATAAACAAAGGGACTGTGTCCAAATATAGGGAGGTCATTGTCCCTCTTTATTCAACACTCATTAGGTCAGTCTGACTATAATGCCCCTATTGGCATGAATCTGTCCAGTCACAAGCAACAAAGTACAGCTGTGTACACTTACCATAAATGTAGATGTTCGAGTGTATTCACTGTTGCAGTCATTACATTTGGGTTATCTGCTTGCAGTAGCCCTCAATCGGTCTGATTAACAAAGTCTTGGGTCCTGCATCGGTTGCTGTCCCTTCTTCCATGATGTCAGGTCATCAGGGGTATAAAACATGCAGCCAATGCCATTACATCAGTTTTTCTTGCACCAGATGTCAGGTGCCCCCCTAATGGGAAGCAATTAAATCTATAACACAAGGATATACCCCCAACAAAAAAGCAAATACACCAAAAAGCTTTTTGAGCATAGTAAATGAGAGTAGAGGTATAGTCAAAAGAAGAAAGGGGGCTGGAGGGAGGGTAACCAGGACTGCAACAGTGAATACACTCGAACATCTACATTTATGGTAAGTGTACACAACTGTACTATGTTCTTCATGTTTCACTGTTGCAGTCATTACATTTGGCTAGATTCCCAAAGCTAAGATTGGGAGGAGGAATTTAAATAGAATTTGGAATAGCTACAAGGTCCTGCAAGACTGCAGTGGCAAAACCAGCTCTGGATTTAGAGAAAATAGGCAAATGATAATGCTTGGTGAAAGTATGTATAGAACTCCAGGTAGCAGCTTCTAGGATGTCCCTTGTAGGGACACCCCTAAGAAAGGCTGTAGAGGTAGATGCAGTCCTGGTTGAATGGGGTCTGATGCCCTGTGGGATAGGTTTTCCATGGTGCTTATAGTAGAAATGAATGCAGTGGCCTATCCATTTTGAAATGGTTTGCTTTGAAATCGCTTTCCCCTCTGTCCCTGCAGAAAATGTCACCAGCAGTTGTTCAGATTTCCTTTGAGCTTTAGACCTGTCCAAGCAGAATCTAAGTTGTCTGTGCATATCTAAGGAGTGCAGTATCCGTTCCCCTTTGTTCTGTGGGTTAGGAAAGAAGGTAGGCAAATGAATGGACTGATTAAGAACCACACTGGATACCACCTTGGGCACGAAGGAGGGATTGGTTCTGAGGGACATCCTGTCCGCATAAAAGATGATGAAAGGCTCCACTGCCATAAGGGCCTGTAAGTCAGATACCCTTCTTGCTGAAGTGATTGCTAAAGGGAAAGCTGTTTTCCAGGAAAAGAATTTTAAATCTGCAGTAGCAGCTGGCTCGAAAGGTGGAAGAGTGAGTTTCTCCAAGACAAAGTTAAGGTCCCAGGTTGGAGTTGGAGCTCTCCTCGGTGGCTTTAAATATTTGACCCCTCTAAGGAACTGCTTCAGCAGCGGGTGAGAGAAGAGGGGAGGCTCTGTGCTATAATGAGCTGAAATGGTTGAGGCATGAATTTTGATGGAGGAAAAGGACAAGCCCTTATGAAGCATCTCAGTCAAATATTGTAGAATCTGAGGTAAATTGGGCACTGCTGTGCTCATCCCTTGAGATTGGTTCCAGGTACAAAATCTTTTCCATTTTGCAGCATAAGATTTTCTAGTACTAGGCCTCCTAGCCTCTAAAATGATATCCATCACTGATTTACTGTGGGGTGGGTAAAGGAGAGATTAGGTAATTAGCCAGGCTGCTAGGTTCAGGGTTTGCAGCTGAGGGTGCAGAATCTGGTTCTCCTGCTGAGACAACAGGGAAGGAGTCTGAGGCAGGTGCCATGGGGCCATTTGTGACACACTGCGCATGAGGGGGTACCAGTGTTGGCGTGGCTAGTCTGGTGCAATTAAAATTGCCCTTGGCTTATCCTGTTTGATCTTTAGTAGTACCTTGGAGAGCAGAGGCAGAGGAAGAAAGGCATAAACTGATAGGTTTTTCCAGCTGAAGGATAGAGCATCCACTTTCCAAGCTAGTTTGTGGGGAATCCTTGTGCACAATTTGTCCAACTGATGGTTCTGGGGGGAGGCAAACCGGTCTATATCTGGGCTCCCCCATTTGCTTGTCAACATGTTGAAAATCCTTGGTTCCAGTTTGTGGGTCCATGAGGTGTCTGCTTAGTCCATCTGCCAGTGTATTTAGTTTTCCTGGCAGGAACTGAGTTTGTAGAGTCACTTGGTAGCTCAAGGCTGTGTTCCACAATGTCATGGCTAGTCTGCAGAGGGGGTAAGAGTGTGTACCCCCCTGTTTGTTTATGTACCACTAGTTGTCCTGGAAGAATGTGGTCCTTGAAGGTTATCAGAGCATTCTGTACAGTTAACATTTCCTTTTGATTTATGTGTAGGTGCATTTGACTTGGGTTCCATTTGCCCTGAATGCACTTCCCTGCCAGGTGAGCCCCCTATGCACAGTCTGATGTGTCTGTGTCCTCGGGACACTATATTTAAAACCCATTTGTCCTGGGTAATGAGTTCCCAGTTTTTGGCCTGCAGACGAATCTTTCCGCCTAAAGGAACATTCAGTTGGAAAGTCCTTGGAAGTTTTAAAAGCAAGTCATTGAGACAGTTTTCCATAGGGGGGAGTCTTACTACTCCCCAATTTGGGTGCGGAAACCCCCCACTGGTCTTGTGTGTCCCCTGGGACTGAAACCTGGGGTTTCTGCTGTGTCTGGGTTTGGCTTGAGAAGACCTGGAAGGGGCTGGAAAGGACCAATTCTTAGAGGGCCAGTGCCTACTAAATCTCGGAGGCTGAACTTGTAAGAAATATTTAACAGTTTGCACAGATTTAGCTTTATCTTCCATCTTTTTAAGAACTTCCTTAGCCTTGTTGCCAAACAGGCGGTCGTGATTTAAGGGAGCATCCAACAATTTAGCTTTAATATGACCAGGCAAAGATTGCTCCTTAAGCCAAGCATGCCTTCTGAGCACAGACCCAGTAACAGCAGCCCTGCAAGAGGCCTCTAATGAATCAAATCCACATTGCAAAGTATGTTTTCCAACCTGTTCAGCAGAATGCATTAAATCCTGTAATTCTTTATTTTCCGCACAGTCAGGAATCAACATCATTTTCTGTTTAAGCAATCCAATAACATGTTGCTGATACTTTAACATATGAAACTGGCAGTTTAAAGCTTTAATGGCCAAGGTTGCAGAAGTGTAAACCTTCTTACCCAATCTATCCAGCGCCCTGGAGTCTCTATCGGAAGGGGTAGGATTTTTAGCAGTAGAAGCCTTAATGCCCTTGGGTCCCTGTGAAACAGTCTCTGGATCTGCAATAGGATTTTTAAAAAGGAACTTGTGTGAATCAGGAACCCTGTAATATCTGTCAGGTATTCTGGGAGCAGGAGGCAAAGAATCAGGGGCCAAACTAGATTCCGAAAAAGCATCATCAACAATGTCTAGTACAGGGGGAACAGCTAAAGGCCTATGCTGAGGAAGGAGTAAGAAATCCCCAAGCCTCTTTTTTGAATCAGAAAAATCCTGGCTTTCCCAGTGGAAATGCTCCCGTATGTAAGGTTTCACCAAAAGAAAAATCCTCTGGGGGGGGGAAGCAGAGGGAATAGAGTCCTCTGCATCAGAATCCTCATAAGTAGATAAGGGCAAATCCAGATCATCAGAAGAATCAGAGAAATCATAATCCTGGTCAAAAGATTCATAAACAACTTCAGTCCTAGGTCTCTTAGAAGGGGGAGGTTGGCTTCCCCTGATCAGAGTTATAAGATCTTCAGCCATCCTTATCATTTGTTTTTTAGGCATAGAGGCCTGAGCATGTGGTCTAGGCTTCAGTTTTTTAGGCATGGTTCAAGATTTAGGCCTAAATGAAGAAGGAGGCATCTGTTTAATATGCAAGTCCGTAGGCCTGAATACACCCTCAGAAGCCGGTGCCTGCACAGAGGCTCCGGACCCATCCAAGGTAGAGACATCTGCTGGTTCCATAGTTGAAGCATCTTGTGGCATACTGGACTCCAAATGGGTCTCAGTAGAAGCCTGCAAATCAGAAGTAGTGGGTATCAGGGGCTGCGAAAGTGCCTCACTGAGTACCGGCGAACTGGCGACTGGCTTAGGAGAAGTGTCGGTGGCAGTTTTGGACCTCGGCGGCCTCTGTCTTTATCTTTGCGTTTTTTCGAAATCCCGGTAGTTGGATGGCTAACTGATGACATTTCTGGATAATTAAACCAAGAACCGAAGTATTTAGAGGCAAAAATATACCAACGATGGACAGTGAGCTGATTAAATAAAGCACAAAACCGACAACAAGGTACATCGTGGTCAGGGCCTAGGCAAGGAATACAGTACGAATGAAAATCTTTGTGAGGTATTTGCTTTCCACAAGTAATGCAATTATTAACTTTTACTGACATTGGGGTGGAGCAAGAAAAAGTTTCCCCAATGGGGTACTTAGCTTTAGTTGAAGACTTTGGTTCCGAAACTCGAAAACGAAAATTTCAGGACTCAGCCGACTAGCACTTGTGAACTGCTTCTGCTTCGGGTGGCAAGAAAGACTGATGTAATGGCGTTGGCTGCATGTTTTACACCCCTGACATCATGGAAGAAAGGACAGCAACTGACGCAGGACACAAGACTTAGTTAATCAGGCCGACTGAGGGCTACTGCAAGCAAATAACCCAAATGTAATGACTGCAACAGTGAAACACGAAGAACATCTGGAATGCCACACAGATATCTTACTAAAAGAATACAAGGCCTAAATAACATGCTCTACATGGACCGACTCAAAGCCCAATCACTATACCCAGTATCCTACTGACTGCTAAGAGGTGACCTGTGACTGGCAAACAAGACATCCTCTGACCCATCACTGATGATTTTAATGCACATCAGTGAGTCAAATGACATCATAAATGCTTGGACTAGGGATCTAAACATCTTCTGCAACAATGACAGAATGGTTGTGAGGGACAAGAATATCTCGCAGAGGACACCAGTGCTCTGAAACAGACTCCCAATCCACATAAAACAAAGTTCATCCCTGTTTATATTCAAGTGCAGCACAGATCTATGGATGGGAAAAAGAAAATTTATCTCAGTACTGGTCCCTGTATTAATAGACAGAGACAGAGACAGCTCCTAAATGCTTTATCCCATGCAGGTGGGGGGGGGGTCTCCTCAAATTATCTATGGTATGATCCCAGTTATTCTCATTAGGGGTAATATTTAATTATCGACCATGGAATGGGTAAGACCAACCTATAATCAAATGGGATGGGTTATTTCAAGCACAAGGAGGGTAAGTGACTAGCCATAAAATGGCCCACAAGGGCAGCTAGCCAAGTACTTACTTATGGACTTATTCAACACAGTATCAAGAAAAAAAATGTCATGCAGTTATGAGGATTAAACAAATCTTCATTTTTGTAATTCACTATATCTAAAAACCGCCAAAAATGATACTTCAAATTTAAGCATTTGAGCTGACTGCGGATGCAGACTACAATCCACTGAGAGATGTAGCAAAATAAACCAAACTCATTTAAATGAATGAAAAAGAGTTGCAGGACTTAAGGAAGGACTTGAATGCAGATGTAATCTGGACAAAAAGATGGAGTGAAGCAGGAGACACATTAAAAAGATGTTATTCATTTCAAACAAAATGGAAACAACAGCAAGACAAAACATTTTGATAAATGAAGAAGAAATATCACTCTTACACTGTGTCATCAAGTTCATACAAATAAACGCCACTCACACACACACAGATAAACAAGTTTAGATAGACAGATATAACTGTACATATGCATGAGTACCTGTGCGTTATAACTCAAAAAACATTCTCTTAATACTAGCTCCATAAACAGCATGCATAAAAAACTGCATAAAATATGCAAAGACATGACAGTACAAGAACAGGCTTTTTTTCTTTCGGCTGCTCCTGTTAGGGGTCGCCACAGCAGATCAACTGTTTCCATTTCTTCCTGTCCTCTGCATTTTGCTGTCACACCAACCACCTGCTTGTCCTCTCTCACCACATCCATAAACCTTATCTTAGGCCTTCCTCTTTTTCCTGTTACCTGGCAGCTTCATCCTTAGCATCTTTTTCCCAATATACTCTGCATCCCTCCTCAGCACATGTCCAAACCAAAGCAATCTTGCCTCTCTGGCTTTGTCTCCAAACCTTCCAACCTGGGCTGACCCTCTAATATACTTATTCCTAATCCTGTCCATCCTCGTCACACCCAGTGCAAATCTTAACATCTTCAACTCTGCCATGTCAAGCTCAGACTCCTGCCTTTTTGTCAATGCCACTGTCTCCAACCCATATAACATAGCTGGTCTCACTACTCTCTTGTAGACCTTCCCTTTCATTCTTACTGGTACTCGTCTGTCACAAATCACTCCTGACACTCTTCTCCACCCACTCCATCCTGCCTGTACTTTCTTCTTCACCTCTCTTCCACACTCACCATTATGCTGAACTGCTGATCCCAAGTACTTAAACTCATTCACCTTCGCCACCTCTACTCCCTGCATCCTCACCATTCCTCTATCCTCCCTCTCATTCACACACATATATTCTGTCTTAGTCCTGCTGACCTTCATTCCTCTTCTCTCTAGAGCATATCTCCACCTCTCCAGGGTCTCCTCCACCTGTTCCCTACTCTCACTACAGATCACAATGTCATCTGCAACCATCATAGTCCATGGGGACTCCTGTCTGATCTTGTCTGTCAACCTGTCCATCACCATTGCAAATAAGAAAGGGCTCAGAGCTGATCCTTGATGTAATCCCACCTCCACCTTAAACGCATCCGTCACTCCCACCGCAGACCTCACCACTGTCACACTATCCTCGAACATATCCTGTACCACTCTTACATACTTATCTGACACTCCTGACTTCCTCAAACAATACCACAACTCCTCTCTAGGCACCCTGTCATATGCTTTCCCTAAAATCACAAAGACACAATGCAACTCCTTCTGACCTTATCTGTACTTCTCCATCAACACTCTCAGAGCAAACATCGCATCTGTAGTGCTCTTTCCTGGCATAAAACCATACTGCTGCTCACTAATCATCACCTCCCTTCTTAACCTAGCTTCCACTACTCTTTCCCATAACTTCATGATGTGACTGATCAGTTTAATCCCTCTGTAGTTACTACAGCTCTGCACATCACCCTTACTCTTAAAAATCAGTACAAAAACACTTGTTCTCTATTCCTCAGGCATCCTCTCACTTTCCAAGATTTCATTAAACAATCTAGTTAAAAACTCCACTGCCATTTTACCTAAACACCTCCATGCTTCCACAGGTATGTCATCTGGACCAACAGCCTTTCCGTTCTTCATCCTCTTCATAGCTATCCTTACTTCCTCCTTGCTAATCCACTGCACTTCATGATTCACTATCCGCACATCATCCAACCTTCTCTCCCACAGTACAAGAACAGGCAGTCTACCTAAATTGTCTACAGGTGATTATGTGTGTGTGTGTGTGTGTGTGTGTGTGTGTGTGTGTGTGTGTGTGTGTGTGTGTGTGTGTGTGTGTGTGCGTATGCATGTGTGTCAGCATGTATCATGTGGTGGACTTGCATCACAGCCAGGATTGGTTCTTTGCCTTGTACATGTTGCTTGCTAGGTAGGACAGGACTCTAGGTTCTATTTGAAGTCAAATAGAATAAAGAAGTTATCAGATAATGAAGAAAATGAAAGCCGGAAAGTTCTTGTCTTAAAATGTAGCTAATAACACCTTTGTTATTTCCATGTATTGCAAGGAGCTCCCTTTATCCTTTGCATTCCTTTTTACATGCATTCCTTATTACAAACAGCAATTTTATCACATCTCATAGCTGCTACTTTTTGTCTCTACAGTAAATTACACTGTATACTAAGAAATGAAAACAATATCTCAAACCCTTTTTTTCAAATGATGAAAACAAAGACTGCATCAGTATCTCTCAAGGATCACTTTGTCATGTGATGCTGACTTTTAGTATCACTTGCAATATGAAAAAAAAAAAAGAAGAAGACAGAAAATTTGTATGCTGATCAATATCTAGGAGAAAATGCAATCAAGCCTTCCACTAGGCTTAAAACAGGATTTGTACTGTACTAAACCAATTTGTTATGTTGCCAATGACATTGAAAATGATCCTTACGTCATTCTGCAAACAAATCACGAATGCAATCTTGGAACATCAGTGAGGCAGGAGGCAGCAACAGCACAGCACAGACTAGAGTTCGGCAGCTGCCCTCTAATATACAGCTAATGCGCAATGGCTAACGCTAATCATACAGATGCAACCCTCATAATTTAATGACAGGACCTGCAAACCACTCAAAGTTTGACGTGATGATGAGACTCCCTCACATTTTGTCTGCTGTAGCACATTAAGAAAACAAAATCCTACACAACAACAACACTTAAAATAGAGCACTTTTATTTTAATTTGCATATAATTGGCCTAAAAGTTTTTTATCTTGCAGTTAGTTTAGCGCAGTACAAAAAAATAAATAAAATTGTCTTTAATATAACAGTGCACAAAAAGAATCTACAAAATGAAGTAAAATGGAATAAGGTAATTTTTTTGAATAATCAACTAGGGAAGGTAAATGTATCACTTTTATTGTTAAAAAATGAAAATGTATTGTTCTGTATCATATCCTTGAAAAGAAGATAAGTCATGTCTTTACTTTTGTCTTAGTTGCTGTTTCTTTGAAACTTGTCACCAAAGACAATTGCTAAGGAAATATTATGTCCTTAATAAGTTAAGAACATAAACATTGTTTTTTCATCTGTTAACTAACCAGCTAGTCACATGTTTAAGAAGTACTTCTTTGTAGGAGTATCCTGGAAGCATTGGCTAAACGATCTGATCATTCACACAACATAAACACAAATACTTGGGTCTAGGGATCTTAACCTCTTCTGCAACATCAACAGAACTGTTTAGAGGGACAGGTATATCCCGCAGAGAAACCACTGCTCTGGAACAGACTTCTCATCCATATTCAAGAGCGACTTGGATCTATATATCTGAAACAGAAAATTCACCCCAGGACTGCCCCCTATACTACTAATGGACAGAGGTAGCTTATAAATGCTTTATCCTATGCAGGGGTCCCCTCAAATTATGTATTGTATGATCCCAGTTATCTCATTAGGGGTAATATATAATTATCGACCATGGGATGGATAAGTCCAATCTGTAACCAAATGGGATAGGTTAATTTGGGCACCAAAAGGGAAACTGGCTAGGCTTAAAATAGCCTGCTAGGGTAGCTAACCTAGTACTTGCCTATGAAACTATGAACACACACTCTGGTACTACAAGTTAATTGCAGGTTATCAGTCATAGCCTTAAAACTATGAGCCATGATACAAAAGTTTAGTTTCTGTCCATCTCTAATACACTAACAGCACATTCCAAAATTAAATTTTTTAATAGCCTCCTACTGAGCCTTAAAATCAAACTACTACTATGGCTTGCAGTCACGTTCTCAAGAAATGTGGAACAAATCTCCTATTGTCTTCTAAACTGCAACTCACATACTACCTTAGGAAAATTCATGTTAAGCAGTGTTTCGAAAGTATGAAATCCTAGATCTGCTGGATTACTTGATGACCACCGTAACGGCCCCATCTACTCAACCAAGCTGGATTACTTGATGACCACCACAACGGCCCCATCTACTCAACCAGCACACTTTCTTTTCTATGCTCTCAGTGTTTAGTGCACAGTCTTACACAAAGACTACCCTCAGCACTTATGTTAAAAGACTAGCTAATGATAACTCAGAGGTATAACCAGGGTGGAGCGAAGGGGGCAGTCACCCCAGGCGCAAATGTTCCAACACATGATTGGCATATGCAGATCAGTCTTTGCTACATTAGTGGTATTCAAATATAATGCATGTGCAGACAAGGCTGAACAGGTTCCGTGTTTGGTCAAACCGATTACTGCATATTTCACACACAAAGTTAAAAAAAAAAAAAACATAAGACAGAGCTTTTTTCCACTTGGTACTAGAAAATGTTTTTTTTGAGAATTTTTGTATTTATTTATTTGGTCCACGAATACAAAAGGCCTTTTTTTCTCTCTCCAACTTTAAGCTGAGGAGGTGCTATATGAAGAAACAGCACAGAACACCAGAACTGCTAATTACAGTTCAGTGATACCTATGTAGAGCAGTCAACAAAAACTAGTAGCTTAATAACATTAGTACAACTCATCACCTACATTTCTCAGACAAGAGTATCTCCAGCTCGTGTATCTCTTGTTATTACACTTCGAACAACTAGTGCATATTACAATATCACCTACCAAGAACGGCCATCATCTACCACCCTTCAGTCTGATAATTAATTCTGACCTTCTACAAACTCTACTTAAACTTAATAATTTCTTCTAAGTACTACAATCCACTTTGTTTCCTATGAGTTCCAGCTACTATCACACCCATGTGCCATTTTTACATAAATTAACTTCAGCATTCCCACTGCTTCTTAAACATCTTACATGGACAGCATAATTCCTTCTAGATTGATGTAATCCACTCTACTGTCCTTGCTTAACCAGTCCACTGCACACTTTCAACTTCAGTGGCTTCCTGTATCATTCACACTGACCCAGCCAGCATCCTTCATTTGCATAGCTAAGGCGTCCGTCCACCCATGCAACAGTAATGACACTCCAAATGTGCAAGCCACACATACAATATGGTGTTTTCACATGTCTTCTGAAATTCTAATTCCTTTGAAAGCAGTTTTCTGAGACATCATTTTGAAGCATGCAAAAATGTGACAATTCTTATGATGGAAAATAAGTAAGTTTGACATAACCTTACTATATTCAAAAGGACAGTTTATAGGCATCTGCTGAAATTCTGTAGGCTATAATTGTGATCTCTGTAAAAACAAAACATTGCGGGGGGATATGTGTATGCCTTTAATGAATTATTGAACATTCACAAGAGCAAGTGTTCAAAGAGTGACAACTTTAGAGCAAATCTAAAGTGATTGAAAATACAAAAAAACTAAAATTATTCTTTCTGCAGGGTGGCATGCCCCACTGCACTCCACACACCATGATAATTATATATACTAACTCAGACTGTGGAAGTGCAAAGTGTAAAACAGTTCCCATGCTTGCAAGATTAGGTTTCACACTTCTGACAGGGCCCAGTTTACAAAGAAGAAAACAGAGGCTGCACAGAAAAATACTGCCTGCTGTTTGGGGCGACAGTACTGCTAAAAGTCTTCAGCATTTGAGAACCACAACATTTTACTATGGCTTAAAAATGTCCATAACACTGACTCACTCATTTGCTATCTGGCCAACATACTGACACTTTAAGACCCTTTTCAGCCCTGCCCCAATCTGCACTGTAAGGATAAAGGTGAATACCGTGTTTGGGGACCATTCAGAGTGGCCAATTTACCAGTATACTTTTGTAGATGGAAGGAAACTACAGGTCAGGCAAGAATTTCACTGAGATACAGTGAGAAACTAAAACTATATCCAGACAGAAACTGCAGGTCTAGAGAAATCCACACAGAATGGAACTTAGTGGATCTATGAAGCAGTTAAATATCTTCCCAACTCTAACTTACCTTTCTGCCCCATTCACATTTTAATAAAACTGTAAGGTACAATGCTGGAAAGCAAAGGATACACTCAAATATGAATGAAGTGGTAGACATCTGGCAACATTTTATTTTAAAAAATTAACCCAGTGATGTGAAGTATGCTTTCAGTGGCAACACCACTGAGATATAGTTATTCAGTTTGCTGACACCTTCTGTCTGTGGCAGAATCTATTGTCTCATGCATGTACGTAAACAGGAAAGGATATTAAAAATGTCTAAGAAGTCAGGCTTACTCAGCTTGCTAATACAACAGTTTCAAAATGAATCTAAATCAGTGTGGAAGCTACAGTAAAATTCAAGGAGTGTGAAAAAAGAATTCCAAGAATTCAAACCTTCAACAAATGTTGTAAATGTAGTCTGATTCTTCCAACATAAACAGTGCTTCTCAGGCAAAAACTATGTATTGAACTCCAGAGACAGTTTCAAACAGATTTTTTTTTAGAAGACTAGTATTACAGAGCATGGTAGAGAAATCAGAATTTCACACACATGATCAGAGTATTTTATCTGCTATGTGCTTTTTTTCTCTGTGGCATGCCTTCGAAGTAAGGAAAACCAACACGGACAAACACCGTTACCATTGTTTATGGAAGCTGTCACCAGCAGATGGAGCTGGCAGCCCACAAGCATTGTCATCATGTTAAGTGCTGAGCAGGAAAGGAGGACATTACCTTATATTCCTGAACCTTGCCATTCTGAGCATCCTCTGGGGGTGGTTGCCAGGAAACCATGATAGCAGTCCCATTCCCACCACTTGGAGCAACGGTTACACTTTGAGGCGGAGCACTTGGAGCTGTTAAAAAAACAGAAAAGTAAACTGTATTACACAGCAAAGTCGTGGTCAGCAGTCTTATAGACAGACACACACACACACACTGTTACTGTATATATGTTTCAGTCATAAAAAGTAAAAATGACCACAATGTTCAGTAAATGTTTTCTTTAACACATATTCATTGACATTATAGACTGGTATGGTTACACCAGCACAGTTATACAAGGCCTATTTTCACATCAAAATTTTCACAATTTATCTTACAGCATTTCACAGCTCTAAGATAATGCATGGTGAAAACATAGCAGTAAAAGAACATAGATCACTTGACAAATTTATGTTTTGGGACTGTCAATACTGGCGTGATGTGATATTTAAAATAACTAAGTGTGTTACTTATAAGTTTAGTGGTCAACTGTTCATTAGCTGCCCCTGGGTTGAACCATTTCTCTGTAGCTGGTTAAAAGTAAATCCCATGATAGCTAAAAATCCAGACACAAAATATGTGTGAGGCTATATCAGAAGCTCTGCCAGACATGTTCTTCTCAGTCTGTGGGTTGTTTGAAGTTAGAAATGCATAGCAATCTGTGTGCAGCAAAATAGATCACCTCAGACCCAAATGCTTCTAGTCTGACAGGGTGTAACAGCATCTAATGAGCTGTCAGACATGGGTTTTCCCTTTGTTACATCATTCCAGCAGCTGAGTAATCTGTCACAATAAGGATAAATCTTTTCTCTAACAGTATGGGAATACAAAAACCTTCTATCACAGATACGTCTTCTGCATTTACTTTTTCTACTGATAAGATACAGAAATATTAAAACCGAGAACATTTTAACTATGGACACAAATTACAGTAAAGAGACGGTAGTCTCAGTTGACATAACAGTAGCCAAGGCAGCAGTGGTCAACGAATCTCTTAATTTTTCTGGCTGATCACTACTTCATTTTTATGGCACTGACTGCGCTGGGAGGTGCAGGGTGGCATTTACTGAGGCCTTTCATCACAGCTGACTGTGCTGGGGGGGTTGGGGGTGGCATTTATTGAGGCCTTTTAGACATAACTCTCACCCTGCTGTCATCTAAAATGCAGTGCACCTTGTCTGGAAAATGGCAAGCATTTTATTCTAGAAATGTGTATTAAAATTCAGATTGATTTAGATACTTACAGTCTGAGCACCATTACAAAAATCATTACCACAATATAAATAAAGACTATAAAGAGTGAAAAATTAAAACATAAATTAAGAATTTAGAACATAATTTTGTTTATAAGATTACTCAACATATGTTGTTTCAATCTGCATAAAACATCATGTTAAAATATTCAAAACATACATCACCGATTCCATACAGCCTTTGTAATGGGTAATATTGCATATTCATTGCGTATATCAGCTCCTTTTCTAATCTTCAACATTATACTGAAGGTGGCAGCGATCCTGTGAACTGATAGTTCCTTTATACACAAAAGTGCAGCCATCCCTTTGAAAGTGGCAGCGATCCTGTGAACTGATAGTTCCTTTACATACAAAAGTGCAGCCATTTCTTTGAAGGTGGCAGCGATCTTGTGAACTGATAGTTTCTTTATACACAAAAGTGCAGCCATCCCTTTGAAAGTGGCAGCAGTCTTGTGAACTGATAGTTCCTTTATACACAAAAGTGTGGCCATTTCTTTATTGTCTCCTACTAAAACTAGGTAACTGCAAAGAAGCACAGAGTATAAAGTGCAATGTTTTCCAATTCAAGCAGAGAAGCAGTGGCAAAATAGTGCAAGGATACTGAAACAAGGTTCTGGACAGGTCCTTATCGTCCTGTCATGGGCAGGTTTGTCTACTGTACACACTGAGGGGGAAAGTGTCTCAGTGTACATTATTAAATGTCACAAACAGACTATATTTTAGAAACTTGTATGGAAAATGTCATTATTTTTTTAAGTGCTGGGCATCTGGTAAGCTGTGTTAACTGATTCATTTGTACAATTAATCATTCACTGATGTGCTTCTAGGAGAACAAGACACTTTTGTTGGTATCTTTCTGTAAAGACACAGTTGGTGGCTGTGGCACATGTGGTATATGTATAGCTTTGTGTGAAAAGATAAGACTTTAAAATGATACATCTCAGCTGTCTGCATTGCAAAAGATTCTGTGCATTGAATAAAACAGGTTGCAGGATCTTTTCCACATTAACAAGGACAAAAGATGCATTACACATCTAGTTAGCTATTAGTAAAGTATCTCTCCTCCTTTTAACCCCCTTTGTGACTTACTCATTATGTTGACTCTATTATTTGCCAGCAGTTGGAAGTAGGGTACAGGCATCTCTCAGTACTTTTTTGGCTTGCAAGCAAGGAACTGTGGACAACACTTATTTGCTGCTAAAAGGTGAGTTCATGTAAAGGTATCCTGAAGCACAGTTGGTTGAACCAGTGTCCTGAACTGGTACTGTGAGCCATGCCCCCATCCTTCCTATCTCAGCCATTCAGGTCCATTTCTATGCCCTGTCCCCATCCTGCCATCAGTATAATTTCTTTTAAATTGTAGCAAACAGTTGCTACAGCTTATAAAATGTCTGCAAAGAGTGCTACAGCTCTCAGGTTTAACTTATAGCAAAAAATAGTTATTTTTACTTTTAAACAGTAGCAAGCAGTTGCTGCAGTTTAGATCACACATGGAGCGCTGCAGTGCTCTGGTTTGTCTGCAAATGCAATACTTGCTTTTAAAAGCCGGTACTGCATTAATGCAAGATCAGGAACGGTGGGTCATACCCTTGCACCCAGGGCAGTTGCCCGTCTCGCCCTGCCCTAGCTATGCTACTGAAGGTATCTCTCGACATTAGAATTGTGCTAAGACATGATTTCAATCTGCCATTTTTCTATAGCAGGTTTAATTAATGTCTGAGATCTGCTGACTGATGAGCAGCAAATCTCAAGATGACGGGTTGCCTGTACTGGCTTGCAGTGTGCCAGTTCTTTTGAATTTTCTGACTGCAGAACTGCATGAGCATTCTATTGGCTGGTTATTTATGGCCAGTAATAAAACTGATCTGCAGGCTGGAGTGCTGAAATGAAACTAAGTAAGCAACATCCCCTTCACCACCTCTAGTTCTATACCCTCGCCCATTGTACAAATTG
Source organism: Protopterus annectens (assembly GCF_019279795.1). Lineage (NCBI taxonomy): Eukaryota > Metazoa > Chordata > Ceratodontiformes > Protopteridae > Protopterus > Protopterus annectens. The sequence goes on from NC_056735.1 coordinate 514,126,548, forward strand.
TTGTTGAACTGAATGAATCCTGTGTATACTCTACTCTGTAGCTGCAGTTCTACAGTAAAGTGCAATACACACACACACACACACACACACACACACACACACACACACACACACACACACACACACACACACACACACACACACACACACACACACACACACACACACACACACCAACACTTTTAGTCTACCAATGCTACATTGTCCCCAGCTCATTGATACCCTAATTAAGCAAAACTCTGGAATGGTCTTTAACCAGAGTCCTGCTTGGGGGCAAGTTCAATACTTACTCATTCCATTATTTTGCTGAAACCATGAACAGACTTTAACATGGATCTTGCAAAGGGGTGGGGGGAGGCAAGTTCAGGAGTACTTCATTCAGTTGTTTCACTGAACTGGAAATCATTGATTTACCTTGATGAATTTAGAGTTGACAAACTGTATGTTGACCACAGGCAGGGAACCAATAACCACTGGGTCTATGTCAGATAGACGAAAATGCAATCTGTCGAACCCTCATATGAGCGAATAATCATAACATCGAAATTTGTATTGGGGGGGGCTGCCCCCCCCGCTAAATATATATTCCTACTCCAAGGTTGCACTACAGTGAGGAAAGGGCAAATATCCCACTCTTCACTGTACTGCAATCTCAAAATACCACTTCCGATGTTACGATTATTCGCTCATATGAGCGTTTGAGAGATTGTGTTTTCGTTTACCTGAAGAAGACCCTAACCAGTGATAGCGAGACAGACAGAGTGAGGGATACAGCTGTATTAATGAGAAAACAGCTTAAAAACAACCTTCGTTAACAGCTGTAGCCCTTTTGCTAATGCTGCTGCAACCTAAGAGGTGATTATAATTTAAAAAGTGACTTTTGCAGATGTAGATCTCCCTTAAGAATGTGCCAGGATCACACCCAACACAAATACAGGTACTTCCCCCGAAATTGCCAGTAAGCTTCAAGACATGATAGACACCATACTCACAAAGACAGGGAAAGCTTTCATTGCTGTGAAATCATGACTCTGTAACTACACATGTATGAATGTCTTCAATTTGCAAGACAGCATCAAGTCTGGGTATTTTTTGTTTAGACTCATGGCATTTAGTATAGTGCACCTTTTGGCATGTACGTGTTTAAACATATCACTCAACTTGACAGATATTAGTATTAGTGATTCATAACTAAAAAGATCAGTGGCCTCAAAAATCTTAGTTATCAGGACAGAATGGCGGCCCTGACTCTGTAGTCAGTCTCTTACAGAGTACGTCATGGAGATACGAGTCTGACCTTTTGAACTGTGAAAGATCTTACCCTCTGTAAACCTCCTATTCCTTTGCAGAGCAAATGGTATCTCAAATACTCGGTTAAAGGAGCTAAACCTTTATCATCAGATGAAAAAGACACTTTGGCATGACAGATCCATATCCCAGCATACCCTGCACCACTGAAACAAACTTCCACTACATGTCAATCAGAGTAACACTTTTGCACTTTAAGAAAAAACTAGACAAATGGATGGGTAGCCTCAGTTTACCCCCTGGTCTATCTTGCCTTGCCTTCCTTGAGGCTGGAGGGAACTTCAGAATAGGATTTTTTGGCTATCATTGTAATGGTCTGCAGACCGACTACCCAGTACTTAACTATGAATCTACGAACAGCACTACAACTACATCCTTGATGGAAATTAAATGCTCTCATAGACCATATCAGCACTTCATTTCTTGTCACAGTTCATCTAAAATGTTGCATCCCTGAGTTCACATGCAAAATCTAAGGCCCTTTTGGTAACAGCAGCCAAACTTTCAGACCGCTTCACAGCTGATTTCAGAAACAGCCATTTTTAAATATGGTGTAAATTCATAATGGATAGAATCAAGCAGCAACATCCATAACAGCTGTGTTATACACAGATTATTTTCATTACCTTCCTCAAGGGTTTGTGCAAACTTTGCTTCACTGTCTGCCCCCTGGAATTCATTAAAGAAAGGACGGACTTTAATCTCATAGTTCACTCCTTTCTTGAGCTCGGGAATGACAGCACTGTTCTTCGCAGGGGTTCTCACATCAAGAGTTGTCCAGTCGGTGTCCACATGTATGCCTGAGATAGGCCTGTACAAAATCTTGTATCCTTGGATGTACTGAGATTGTTGATCCACCTTAAAGAATATAGAAATAAACAAATCAGTACATTAAAAAAAGACAATCTGCTATTTTTAACTAATCTTTACAAGGTCATTCTAAACCCTATAAACATGATACAGGCAGTCAGAGTAAGTGCTATATAGCTATGGAAAACATCTGAACCAAAAAATGTTATAAATGCCCAACAGTACTGGGCAGATACACAGCAATACATTCATCTTGTTTTTATTTCTTAAATCTTGATACTTCAAAATAGCATATAGATGCTATGAACTGCTATAATGACAGCTGTGAGTAAAGCAAAAGGCTGACAGCAGAAGTGCAGGCCATTCTTAGATGGGCTCTTCTGCCATTTTTTCAGTAACATACAGTGTGCATTCACCAAGAAGGAATATTGACAGTTTCTGTCAACCCAGAATACAGTAAATATATATCAAATGACTTTACTGGGAAAACAAAAACTTGACAGTGATTGGAGAGACAAATCAGTTACACTTTCTACACTGTGTTCTACCTTTGAACAGTAATATCATTATTATTTTTAAATGACCTTCTCTAGCCTTCAAACGTCATGTCTCAACCAATGCACACACATTAAAAATGTCGCACAGAAGGCCAGTCTTCCCATCGCCCTCTTTGCCAGTGGTAGACTTTATCCAATTCATTACTAGTCTGGGTATCAAACCTTACCAGTAATGATGAGTAGAACGTGCTCTCTGTTATTTTCTGAATTCTGAAATAAAGGATAGCATCCACTGTCATATACTTTCCCCCACTCACACCCAGGGCAGTGCAAAAACATAACTTTCACCGTTGCTGTCCATTTTTTTCCCTCCAAACTAGAAACCTCTCTATGCTCAGTGGGAGAAAACAGCATTTTGCATTAAATACTACAATGCATTTCTAAGGGCTTTTCCATCTCTGTATCCCATATTGGGCATACATGTGATAAGAACAACTTGACCATTTTTTAATAATTTTTACACTAAATGTTAGCAGACTATTTACAGATTGAGTCTTCACCTTCAGTAGCATTCAGAACTACAGTTATGTGGCTAGATTACATGTTACGACAGAAGTCCTACATCATCCACCATCAAATTTATGTGGCAGTTCTGCTGCTCACACTCCAATTACTTGAGCTCCTTTTTACTATCTTCATCCAAACATTTTGCTTTCTATCTGTACTACAGACAACAACATAATATTTTCTGAATGTGTAAAGCTCAGGATCCCCTTACACATCACCATGTCCTTTACTTATTTATTTATTGCCCCTTTTATAAATAGATGCTTACGATTATTAATTTCTAGTAAAGAATACTACATACTGACACATGGTTTCCTCCAGTCCCCTGTATGCACTTCTCATTCAGTTGTGTTTATGTTCAGATTAATAAATGCTCCCAGCTGTGTAAATGCCTTCGTAGTTATGTCATAGTATACACATGCAATATTGTTATTGTAAAAGCATCTGCATTTGCAATAATGAGCTGACAACACAGTACTGTAATACTGAGACTGCTTGCTGTTTACAACTTTTGACATCATTATTAACGGCTTAAGAAGTGAACTGAATAATGCAATATTTAATGGGGTCTCTTGAGTTTTATCATTTTAAAAGAGCAGATTCTCTACCATCCATCTCCATCCATTAATCATACTTTTAGCATACAGGAATGAAAGTGCAAGTAATCATTACAGTTCTTCAAGAATACGCATAGTCAAGAAAACTAACAAACAGCCACATTAAAAAAAGTCATATTAATATTACTGAATTCAAGTTTCATAATGATGGTTGTATTTACAGAATTTCAGGCATTTCTCAAAAGAAAAACACATTTTTGTTAATATCTTTTTTCTTTATTCCCCCTACATGGCCTTTACCAACTACGTGTGGTTGCTACGCTTCTTGGTGTAGCATAACTTTCATTAATATTTCACTACTTATACTTGTTAAAATTAATATTTGTTAATGACCAATGCTTGATTCTCCCTTTTTGTAACTTAGCTTTATTACCCTGTCAAGTAACATTCATGTATTTCCCTTCCAAATGAATTTCATTGCACACTTTCCCTAAATGGTTAGCTATGTGTGATACAAAGCCAACAGGAAATTCCATTACTGACGGTCATACTGCTTCTTAAGTTTCTTGCAGTTCAGTTTTAATTTCTGCATCTGTTCTACATTTTAACAATTCTTTGTACAATAATCCACTCAAGTTTACACCTAAGAACAGATGAGCGGACTAAGTGCCTGTTTTAAACTAATAATCTGTTATTCTTCTGTATTGTTATATTACTGGTAAGATAAGGTCTTCCTCTAGAGCCATATCTCTCTCTTCTTTATTCTCCACATGCCCTGTGTTTTTAAATAAAAATACTGCTACTCCTCTCTTGCATTATATTCTTAACTAAAAAAATGATTCCAGCATTTCCTCACATTTAATCAAATGTTCATTGCAGTACTGCATTTTTGTATTTGCATGTAACATTCCTTCCTTCTAAACAAGGTATTTTTGACAGATGAATAACAAGGTCTATGGTGATTAACCAAAATCTGACACATAGACGGTAGTTTTTCACTGAATAAGCCTAAAAATCTTGAAGCTTTTTCCAAACAAGATTTTTTTAATGGGGGCAACACACACACACACACACACACACACACACACACGCATGCTTGGTTGTTCTCCCATTAACTTACCCCACTCTAAATGCTGTTAACATTAGAGTCGCTGCACTTTGTGGATTGCTATTTGCAAGTGTGATGAGGGTAACAAGGCACTTGTATACGGCTTCACTTGTTACCATCTTATTTAACTTGCCACAGGATGTCTACTGGTGCATAGTCAGACTGAAAAGGAGTGGTGTGAATGATGCTTCCACTTCTGAATCTGATCCGCTGCTTGGCTGCAGCAAAGGAGGATCATGCATTCATTTTATGTCACTATCACCTGCCACCAAACAGGAAGTGAAAAGTATGGAGAAGAAAACAACTTAAGGTAAAGCTGGGAAAGACTTCAGGTGAAAACATGCTAGCCAATAGGCTGCAAAATAACACAATTACTAAACGACAAGTTTATGCCAAGCTTTTTGCATCCTATATTTTAATGCATCATTTTTGAATGGAATAACCCCCTCTCAAATGCAGCTTTTTTTGTTTTGAAAATATATGTCCCTTCAGGAAATGATGGACTTTCTTGAGATATCAGACTATGGTTCTGAAGTAAGAAAAAGAGCACCTTGCACCTTCAGAATTTTTATTAGTTGCTTAAGGCTTATACAACACTTATAGGAAAGCACAATCAGTCATCCAGTACTAGCAACAGATTAATGGGAGAAGCAAATTAAAACCGCATGTAATAACAGGTTTATGCATTTTAATACACGTGGTAGTCCAGTGATTAAGAAGAATTCAGTAACAGTTGGAAGATACCACCAAGCCCACCTAAAGGATTACATGATGAAAATGAGGCGGGAAAGGGAGTGGTTATACATTACTATAAAATGTAAAATTAATGAATATAGTGACTGTAACAATCAGCTTAAATCAGGCTACAAGGGAATAAATAAAACAAAGTAAGCATCTCACCCCAACAAAACATCTTGGTACTGAGTATTATGAAATACTGTTACAATGCACTTACAGTCCACTGCACTTCAATCGAGGAAGAGGAAAGGACGGCAGGATTGTGAAGATGAAGAACAACATCTCCGAGCTCTTTCTGAACTTGTTTGTGATCCACACCCTGACTTGTAGGGGGAACATCTGAAATATTTTTCAAAAAATAATTTGGTCAATTTAGCATTTAGTTTGCCTTCCATACACATATGCAAAACAACATAAGGAAAGAATGAAAGTACACTGAAGTATTAATTAGTAATGCTAGGATAATTACATTATAAATAACGTCAATATGCTATAAAAAACAGTACTCCCTGGTTCCCTGGTTGTATTTTGCTATCTGTACTACTGATCCAGAGTTCAGACTACATGATTTTGTCTGCCATTCAGTTCAGAGGATTAAGGTTATGACCTTTTAATAAACTGCCTCCTGTATTTCAGGGTTTGATCCTCCCAGCCTCACTTTACCTACTGTATGATTCTGGCAAAGTCACTTAACCAGACAGCTGTCTATGGTCACCCCTAAAAAAAGGGAAAACTGAGGCCAGTAGGCTTGCCTGTTTATAAAAAGAATCAAACAAGTGGAGAGTAACTCTCCTTTGTATATCGTATTGGTGCTACTCCCACCTTAAAAACAGGTAAAATAAGGACAGTATTGCAGTAACACAATTTTTTAAAGGATGAAAATCCTCTTTGCTGCCAGCATGTCTGCCTCTATCCATCAAGTAAAACATAAAATGTAAAATGTTTATGATCATTTTGGTTTTAGCTACCAACTTCACAAAATAGTTGAGGTATTCACCAAATCCCAAGACAATATATAATCTGAAAGATTAGGCGACTCCTAAATTTACACCCACTGAGCTTTAAAGTGCTGTTACAGATGATGACATGAAGTGTCTTCGCTCATGAGTTTATGTAAACAGCTCTAGCAGAATTTTTTATTTTCTCCGATATACTTGATTGTTCTTTCAGAAAGAACACAATGAATGAGTAGTTACTGTTCCATACCATTTCAATCAAATCTCTTCCTAGTGAAATGCAAGTTTTAGGTCCCTATAACACCAACACTAAAGACTGTGTAACTGTCACAACAAAGACAACCCTGGAACATATAACAATTGGAGTGTATAGACCACCAAAGTCATGTGCAGATGACCTACAGGAATTCATACATTTCTTGCATGAAATACAGGAGGGAAAAATATTAGCTAAGGACTTAAATTTACCAGAAACAGACTGGAATAATATTGATTCTACAATTTTAGTAAGGAACATATTCAAAGCATATATTCAGGAACAATTGCTTCAGATTGTAAAAAAAATCTACCAGAGGACGGAATAGACATAGAAATGTGTGTTCCCAAAGAAATTACTGTAACTTCATGTCAAGTTTTACCACCATTGATGTGCAGTGATCATGGGGTTATAAAGGTTAATTTGTTGCTAGATAATTCTGCCAAACTGAAATCTAAGCCAATGCACAGAAGGTTAATTACAGATTTTATGGAAGCAAACAGTCACCATGTAAAACTAACTGGTGTGAGTTGTTCAGTGGAAAAACTGCAGATGGAAAGTTTTGAAAGAGAAATTGTTTGAGTGCAAAAAATCAAAAAAATGTTTAACACCAGGATCTAGGCATACAACATCAGGCAGATATATTTCCATAACAACAATATATCTAATTAAAAGAAACAGAAGAGAGGTCAAACTACATCTTTGAAAACTGCAATAAACAAGCTGGACAAACAGATTAAGCATAGTGTGAGACAAGATCGAGAAAATGTATATAAAGATATTGAGCATAATAGGAAACATTTTTATAGATACATAAGATGTGGAAGGAGTAAAGACACAAATTGATAAACTGTGTGCAGATTCTAAAATGTATTCTCAGACTCAACAGATTATAGATATATTTACAAAATCTTATGCAAAACAGCTTGGCTCCACAAAAGGGGTGTTAAGTTGTCCTAGTGACATCCAGGTAACCCCAGATACTGGAATCAAATTAGATTATATTGAAAATGAACTGCGCAAAATGGAACCAAACAAAGCACAAGGAGGAGACGGAATTAGTAACAAAGACCTGAGGACACTTCTGCAAGAACTTACAGTATCATTATAACTATTCACTAGGTCATACAAATATGGGAAGATTCCTCAAGATTGGAGACATGCGCTTATTAAACCTGTTTTTAAAGGAAAGGGGAGTAGGACAAACCCAGAATCATATAGACCCTTAAGTCTACTTTCATGTTGTGTGAAAATAATGGAGAAGGTAATACTGGATAAGTTACTGTCATAACCGGATAGGCTGGGGACTTGAAACCATATATCAGCATGCATATGTTGAAAATAGATCTATTACCACCTGTAACATGATGTTCTATAACAATAAAACAACAGCTATGAATGAAAAATTGTGCTGTGTTGTAATTTATATAGATTTAACTTCAGCATTTGACAGGGTCATACACATAACATTGATCAATAAATTAGTACAACTAGGTACTGATGTACTCTTGATAAGACAGATAGCTGCATGGCTTACAAATAGGACATGCCAAGTATCATACAGCAACTGAACAGATGAAATCCTTGGTTACAGTCGGGGTGTCCCACAGGGCTCTGTACTAGGGCGTTACTTGTTCAGATTGTATCTTTCAGACCTAACTTTTTCATTTGAGGTGTTCTACAGTCTATATGCAGATGACCTGAAATTGGTAAACTGATTACTTGTGTTACAGAAAAGGCATGCTACAAAATGACTTGACTAAATTGACCATTTGGGCACAGGAGAATAATATGCTGATAAATGAATCAAAAACTAAGCACATGAGATTTGGTAGGCATAAATTGAAAGGTGACTATTAAATACAACACATAGTGATTGAAACTGTAGATTCATTTAAGGACCTGGGTATATGGGTAGATATAGCTATGAGTACTTCTAATCATATCAACCAATTGGTTAATGACAGTTATAGAACTATAGGTTGTGGTGCTGCGGTAGCATTGTCGCCTCACAGTAAGATGTCCTGTTCGATTCTCAGATAAAGCGTCTTCTGTGTGGAGACATGCGTGAATGGGTGTACCTTCATTGAAGGTTGTGCGTCAGGGCTGGCAACTCGGTACGTAAAAATCTACTGCCAATCATTAGCGGACCAGAGTTCCACTGTGGCGACCCCTAACCAGGAAAAGCTGAAAGTTACAACACAGAACTATAGGTTGTATAAAGTCTAGGAAATCAAAGATAAGGAAGTCATTGTTTGTTAGTTACATTAGACCCAAACTTGAGTATGGAATAACAATATGGAAACCCTATAAAAAAACAACCATGGAAAACTGGAAGGAGTACAATGGAAACATACCAAGGGTATCCATGGATATGAAAATTTAAGTTATTATGAAAGACTAAAATATCTGAACTTGTACATTGTCTCTTACAGATATCTAAGAGGAGATCTTATTCAGGTATATAGGACATTTAGAGACAACTACCTCTGGGAATGTTTGGGGTTAACAAAAAGTACTAGAGAATCATCAGACAACCTATGTAGAAGATTCTATATGAATGAGAAGTGCACTAACTGGTTCTCTGACAGAGTAGCTGATGCATGGAACAGGCTACCAAATTACATTAAAGCAAGTACTAGTTTAGATATTTTTTTTTTTGTTATTTATGGAAAAAAGTGTTTTGGTATATTGGCAAGCTAGAAAGGCATTAATGCCAGTGCTTGAAATATTTACACATATATATGCATGTGCAACAATGACTATACCAGAAGCCATCATTTATGCAGTCAGAACTAATAATTTCATCTGTTTAAAACAAGAATACATCCAGAGGAAATATTCCCACTGGAAGCCAATCAAATGCAGCAAGTGAAGTAAGATCACATTCTCTTCTCTGCTGCTATTTTCCCCAATACACACCCACACAGTCAGTACATCAGTAATCAGAAAGCCTTTTTAACCATCTTTGGATGGTGCTTGTCCCTTTACTAGCATTTGCCTTCAGATACACGTTGACCCTTTCCCCCCATGATTTCAGCAACACAATCTGTTATTTACCTTTATGTCTTCCTCTATATACTGTAATTTGTTTTGAATTATATGAACTCTGTGGGCTAAGTATACATACTAAATGTTAATCCTAAATTTAAAATGACTACATTTAATGCGACATACAAATGTGTGACACAGAAGGCCCACCTTGAGTTTTCACGGGATCAGAAATTGGACTAGGGTCGCTAATTCCATAGGCATTGACAGCTCTCACAAGAAAGAGGTAAATAGCGTTAGACTTCAGACCCTTTACAGCATATGTTTCAGTCTTCACATTTACTGCTACGGTCTGCCAGCTGCTTCCAGATGTATGGCTGCCAGAAGAAAAAGGCATAACTACAGGTTAGACAACTTTTATTCCAGTATATTTTAAGATTAAAGCAAAGATTACTGCATACTGAAGCAGTTATACCACCCACCACACTAACTTCTTTTGACAGTATGATCTCATCAAGTCACTTACTAAATATGGCACTGAATCAGTGATTGTTTTTGCATAACCATTAGTATTTAAATATTTAAAGCAGCTGTAACTTTAAGGATAACAGCTAAATCCAGACAGCTCCCATGCTTTCTGCATTTACCAGCTAAACAAGGAGTAAGAAAGAAAATTATATATGAAATGAAAGATGAAATGAGGTATAATAATCTGTTCGCCATACCTGAAAGCTTCAATGATATAGGAGGTTGGGGTAGCACCTGCATTTTGATTTGGTTGCCACGACAATGTCACTGTGTTTTTGCTGACATCGGTTACCTCAGGTTTTGATGGTGCACTAGGGATTAAATTTGGATCAGTTGTTCTTGGTGGCTGAACAGGAACACCAAATTCTTAAAATTGAAAAGAAAAAGAAAATGTTATTAATTCTTTCACAGCATGCACTCTGGCTAATGCAGGCAGCTGGGAGATCATAGGTTCATGTTTTTCTGTATGACACAGTTTCCATGCAAACTCTTAACAAATGGATTACCTTGGACCTCAAGATATGCACTCCACGATGCCTCACCACTTGGAGTTGAAGCCAGGCAGGTGTACATGCCGCTGTCTCCCAGCTGAGAAAAAAATACAGAAACAAAGTATTTTGAATCATCGGAAGAGTCAGTGAGCTGGAAAAACAATTACTTGTGGTATATAATCTATGAATACAAATTGCAGAGCACTACATTTCAACACAAATCAGTTCTTGGGCTAGTAAACATATAATCATTCACAGCAAACAGCAAGAGGCAAATATTCAAGCAGGACTTGAAAAAAACATCAGCATTGTAACTCATTTCTGATTCAATGTTCCCTACTGCATTAAATTTTTATTTTGTGTTTTTGTCGAATACTGACAAAGGCATCTGTTTCCACTTTACATTAATGTGCAGTGAGACAGTTTAAGTATATTACAGTTATCTGGAAATCAGATACACATGACACTGAATAGTATGCTAAGAATATAACACAGTTGAATTCAAAGTAAGAATTAGAATGTGATGATACCAAGAGAACTACATGAAAATGCTAATATTCTGTTTATAACATTTTTTCTGAAAGACATTTTTCTGAAGGCATGAGTCAGATGATGAGAAAAAGATATTTCACTGACATACATTAATCAGCATCATGACAGCAACATTCTCAAGCACAAAATAGAACAAGATACCATAAAACTCCAGTTTTTTTTTTCTCTAAATCTATATTACTTGCAAAATATAAATGAGCACACATTCAAAGAAAAGATCTGCATGCTGAATGTGATGCTGTTTCATAGGAAGTTTTATATAACGTGTTATGTGTCCGTAGCTCATTTGTTATTATTACATGTAGATAACATGAGTACCTCTATCACCACCTGAGATGTACAGCATCTGGTCGTACGCTCCTTATGTAGGTGTGGGAGTTCAAATGAAATCTGTTCTGAATTCAGTTACATTTACAGAGCATGCCAATCAAAACTTATAACCATGTTACAACTTCTTCTATTAATATATTTTCTTAGCCAGTTAACACAACTTTCTCATTCCTAATTCAATTCAGGCTAACTTTAAGCAGACAAACTAGGCCAGTAGTCACAATCATTTGTGCGGGTATCCCTGATTATTACGAATGAGCATAGCAAAGGTGAAATTCACAGAGGCCATTTACGCTAATGCAAAATGCCTGGAGTATGATGAGATGCAAATAAGTTATTTTGTAAAGAGGTATACGCTACTGCTATATTCTTTTGATTCATAGTGCAACATTCACACAGTATGCACATCCATTGTTGAAAGCAATGCTTCAGCTTTGATATCCAGGTTGGAATCCATGAAATTGCCCCCAGACATCCCTTCAGTAGCTCATTCAAGTATACAGAAACACTTCCCTGACACAAATGAATTATTTCCCCCATCAACCCCTTCAGTAGTTTAAGTATGTACTAGCACTAAAATGATGCAAAATAAATTATTTTACCTAGTGATGACTTCAGCAGTTTGACTATGTATGTTCAAGCACTTCAGTGACAGCAGACAAGAATAACACATTCCCCCCAGCAATCCCTTCAGTACGGACAAGTATGCACAAGCACCAACATGAAACATTTCTCCCAGCAAACCCTTCAGTAGTGTCACCAACTATACACAAGCAATGAAATGAAACATTTCCCCAGTGATCCCTTCAGTGGTATGTCCAAGTGCACAAGCAATGAAATGAAACATTTCCCCAGTGATCCCTTCAGTGGTATGTCCAAGTGCACAAGCACTGAAATGAAACATTTCCCCAGTGATCCCTTCAGTGGTATGTCCAAGTGCACAAGCACTGAAATGAAACATTTCCCCAGTAATCCCTTCAGTGGTATGTCCAAGTGCACAAGCACTGAAATGAAACATTTCCCCAGTGATCCCTTCAGTGGTATGTCCAAGTGCACAAGCACTGAAATGAAACATTTCCCCAGTGATCCTTTCAGTGGTATGTCCAAGTGCACAAGCACTGAAATGAAACATGTCCCCAGTGATCCCTTCAGTGGTATGTCCAAGTGCACAAGCACTGAAATGAAACATTTCCCCAGTGATCCCTTCAGTGGTATGTCCAAGTGCACAAGCACTGAAATGAAACATTTCCTCAGTGATCCCTTCAGTGGTATGTCCAAGTGCACAAGCACTGAAATGAAACATTTCCCCAGTGATCCCTTCAGTGGTATGTCCAAGTGCACAAGCACTGAAATGAAACATTTCCCCAGTGATCCCTTCAGTGGTATGTCCAAGTGCACAAGCACTGAAATGAAACATTTCCCCAGTGATCCCTTCAGTGGTATGTCCAAGTGCACAAGCACTGAAATGAAACATTTCCCCAGTGATCCCTTCAGTGGTATGTCCAAGTGCACAAGCACTGAAATGAAACATTTCCTCAGTGATCCCTTCAGTGGTATGTCCAAGTGCACAAGCACTGAAATGAAACATGTCCTCAGTGATCCCTTCAGTGGTATGTCCAAGTGCACAAGCACTGAAATGAAACATGTCCTCAGTGATCCCTTCAGTGGTATGTCCAAGTGCACAAGCACTGAAATGAAACATTTCCCCAGTGATCCCTTCAGTGGTATGTCCAAGTGCACAAGCACTGAAATGAAACATGTCCCCAGTGATCCCTTCAGTGGTATGTCCAAGTGCACAAGCACTAAAATGAAATATTTCCCCAGTGATCCCTTCAGTGGTATGTCCAAGTGCACAAGCACTGAAATGAAACATTTCCCCAGTGATCCCTTCAGTGGTATGTCCAAGGGCACAAGCACTGAAATGGAACATTTCCCCAGTGATCCCTTCAGTGGTATGTCCAAGTGCACAAGCACTGAAATGAAACACGTCCTCAGTGATCCCTTCAGTGGTATGTCCAAGTGCACAAGCACTGAAATGGAACATTTCCCCAGTGATCCCTTCAGTGGTATGTCCAAGTGCACAAGCACTGAAATGAAACATTTCCCCAGTGATCCCTTCAGTGGTATGTCCAAGTGCACAAGCACTGAAATGAAATATTTCCTCCAGCAATCCATTCATTAGTGCATCCAACATGAAATATTTCCCCAATGACCTTTTCAACAGTATGACCATATAGGTGCAAACACTTCACTGATACCAAAATAAAACATATCCCCCAACGATCCCTTCAGTAGTTTATCCATGTATGCTCAAATGTCAAAATGAAACACTTTCCCCAGTAATCGCTTTAGTAGTATCGCCAAGTACGCACAAGCACCAAAATGAAACATTTCCCCCAATGACCCCTTCTGTAGTTCGTGCATGTATGCAAAAGCACTCGAATGACATCAAAATGGAACATTTTCCCCAATGATCCCTTCAGTAAATTGTCCGTGTATGCAGAAGTACTTCACTGATACTAAAATGAAACATTTCACACACCAGCAGTTTGCACATGTAAGCAGAGGCACTGAAATACAATAAAAAAAAGTCTTTAAGTCAATAACTGTAACTCCTATTTAAATGGATGACAGTACATATTCCTTTTTTCACCTTCCCCTTGCAACTCTGTGTTCTCTCGGTAATTTGCTGCTTACTGGTTTAAGTTCAAGTACATTTACAAGTTTAGTATACAAACAAAGTCCTTTTATATTCATCTCTGTGAATCCTCCTGATACGCACACATGTAATGCCGCTTATCACGCACACATGTAATGCCGCTTATCTGCATATTAGCTGTCCCTCTATCACATATGCCTTAAGCATGTTTGGCTTTTGCAATAGGTAGGTGTGTTTAACAAAATGCCTCCACAGTTTTGTAGTCATTCTGAAAGACATGATTTGCATAACCATGTAGTGGCACTCTTCGCAGATTACCACAATTAAATGTGAAGGACTGGACTATGACTACGGCCCCTAGATTCCAAAATGAATTACACTCAAGGAAGGATATTGTAGTGAGTCACACAGCCTTTCTAAGCATGCCTGAGAACTCTGCCCATAGTTTTACTAAAGATATTAATTTAAGCAACTACCATCACTAATGGTGGACACCTTCAGATAGTGACAGTTTTCTTCAAAGTGCACATTCTTTACATTCCATAAAGATTATGCAATTCCTTAACTAACTAAATGACTTCAAATATACACTAAAATACACTAATTTCAATGTCAGGTGTTACATTTAAAACTAAAAATGCAAGCTTCTGTTTGTACAAGACTGCAGGAAAATTATCTGTTTTTATAGAAACTATTAGTTTTGGCAAAACTTTGTCTTGTACAGAAATAGTGATCAAGTTTTCTCTATATTTTGAAATCTAAATGTATGAGCTCTGTGATAAAAACATATATATTTCAACTACTATATCTTCCATCAACTGACTGTCAGACTTTAACAACTTCCAGCAATATTAACCATGACAGAGAATGACAAAAGATGGAAGAGCTTTTTCTGCTGCAAAATTCCACCTAATACAGAATTCATTCAACGTTTATTTTATTTTTTTTGCTGATAGAAGAATCTGTTTGCACATTCCCTGTAAGGAAGCACCATACAATTGCAAGCTTGTCTATCCACATCTGAGCACACAATATATAATGGGTAAGGCTGCACACAGTTCTCAAAACAAGAAGAGAAACTCAGCCTGCTACAAGACAGTGAAGTGTAAATAGTTTACCCTTGATTTTAAGACTGTAATTTGCTTCATGACAGACAGTTAAACCAGTGTGCAAGTAAGCAGGTTTACACATCTAGTTACTACCATCAAAAAAAAAAAAGTTTACTAACCAACACTATAATTACAGTCTAAAATGTCAGCATAGCCATTTCAAACATGGCTTACTACAGGATAAAAAGAATACAAAAGGATGCACAAACATATAGACGCACAGCATCTTGTTAAACAGTGGCCACTAGCTGGATGGGCGTCTAAGTACTGAGGAACAGTGGGATGCTAGTATCCATGGCAGATGACAACTTCATGGATTACCCAATAATGTTTAGCACATATTTGTTGTAGCAGATACTGGGAGACCTCTGTGGATAAAACTGTTGAACTCATAGGAAGCATGAATACATTTCCAAGGAGTGTGGAGCTAAAGTACAGCCAGTAGGCAAAAGCTCCGAAAGACAAATCCTGCAAATACCAAAATGTCAAAGGACCCATGACATCTCATGTCACAATCCTATCAAAAATATTTGGAGAAGATGTGAAATGATGACACAGTAGCTGCATCACAAATATCTGCAATGGATGCATTCTAAAAGTACAACTAAAAGCTACCAAGGCTATGGTGGATTGCCTTTAATTCACTTGGATAGGTTTGTATAACATCTGTAGCCTGTCACCTCCCTGGAGAAGAGAGGACACAGGTATTCCATCTTGATGAACTCACACAATCTTTTCTGACACAACTTGAACTGACAGTGCAAACCAAGAGTGTCAAAAGCCTTTTCAGTCAGATTATTTTCCTCTACAGGAAAAACAATCACAGGAATGAACTGACAAGCCAAATTACTTTCGGGAGGATTTATGGGTAATTAAGAACATCTGGTCTGTGGTAAATACCAAATATGTCTATTTTCCAGTAAGAACCTGAAACAGAGGGATCATTTAAATATGGGTGAAGGTGGTAAAAAAAAGTGTCTTCCAAGAGATGAACTTCAGAGATGCCAAACCAGCAGACTTGAATGGTGAATAAGCAAAGCCTCCAATCACAAAGTCCAAAGAGAACATAAGTTCTTCTAAGGTGGATAGAGATGTTATGACTCCTTTATGGAACTGTTTGACAAAACAAACACCAACAAATCAGGAACCTCACTAAAAAGGCAGCACAGCAGAAGAAAACAAAATGGAATAAACCAGTACTGGAAAATGCAGCTGAGTCAAACAAACTGCTTGACAAGCCAGTGCTAGGCTTCATTTTTACCTTCCTTGAGACTATGATGGGCAGAATTCTAGTCACATGCACAATGACCACATAACAAATAAACCTATGTTATTATGACCATAGAATACCTAAACTCAATTCAAACAAGTGCCTGATATATATCAAAATAACTTAAAAACTAATCAGCTGAGGTGGCATAGTACATCTTTCTGTCCAAATGGAGAGCCTCTTCCCAAAGTACATTTGATTAGTTGAAATCTTTTTTAGTGGCTTTACTCACCTCATAAACTTCCAAAGGACATTCTAATAATATTAAGAGAAATAAACCAGCAGCCATATTATGAGGTCCAGCTGACTACTGTCTGGTTAAGGGGTGGAACTCCTTTGTTTTCTCTTGGACAGTTTTCTGCACTGCCTGGAAACTAAAATCTTAAAATTTACATAATTTCTTGACCACCATGGAGCAATAAGGATAAATTTAAACCTTTGTACTTTTTACTGTTTGATGATGTCTGATATATATGGATACAGCGGCAATCAATGAACCACTTTAAAGTCAACATCTCTAATGTCAACAAATATCGACACACTACTGTGTATGCTCCAAGGCTATTTCTCAGACCATGTAAATTGTAAAACAGTGGTTTTGCAGGGGTTCAAGACCTGCTGTGCCTCACACACCCCTTGGTAATTATTTATTCCAGCTTCAAGATCATACAATCCATGGGGAAAAGGCATATTCCCCAACCTTGGGGATTGTCCGATCTCACACAACTACTGCCACCCGAAGTGTGTCCACCACACACACACACACACACACACACACAATACATAGAGAGACAGAAAGAGAGAGAGAGAAAGAGATACACAGTGATATGAAACTCATGCATACACAGAGAACATACAGTACTTCAAAGACAAAGACGCAGTGACTTGAGCTCATATGTAAACCCTAGACCCTTGTTGTGTGAAGCAGAGATCCATCCATCCATCCATCTATAACTCCTTTTTCCATTTTTGCACATATGGCCAGGGTGACACTTCAACAGAGACAATCATCTACAGCCAAAGTTCACACCGCCGGGTGGCTAGAGATGTTACCAATAAATTACCATACTGAAAACCTAGCGTTACAGGATGAATTTCATTATCTCTAACAATGTGTCATATTACAAGCCTGTAGATAAGACATTGGTTGATGGAATTAGTACACTGAGTCTGTTTCATCTTGATGACACATTACCCAGCCAAGTACTAGTAGAGTCCCAAAAAACAAACATGGTTTCCGGAAGTTTACCTTGGGTAAAATTAAGTTCATTTATTTGTGATCGATGTACTGCCCTAGATGAAGACATTGTTGTGCTCTTTGTAGTGTACAGAAGTTGTGCGACTTGTCCCAATCTTCCTTATTTAATCTTACAAGTATGATGAAAAAAATGCATGTGGACTTTTTAACACTGATACAGAACTGCTGTAAATGAGCCAGATGCTCATACTGAGTCACCATCATTTTCGACTACAAAAAACAGTGATACTGCAGATGTGAATACATTTGTTGATGTTTACTAAAATGATGAGGGATAGGTATAGTATTAGCAGATAGGGGAATACCTACAATAGTTTGGCACATTTCTGTCATCTAGGAGATCAACAAAGAGCTCACATGTGAAATGTGACTGCTGCAATATTGTACTAAAGAGGCAGTAAACAACATGAAAAGTACAAGACAGGCTACTTTACCTTCTGCTATGATTCATCTGAGACTTTGCCATCCATTAATCGGTCAGCATACACCATAAGTCGTAGACATCCTTCATGGTTAAGTGACAAGGAAATTATTATTTTAAGAAAAGTTTAGGAGATGGGTAAAGTCCACTCAAAGATCCTTAATTATCACCATAATTAAATAAACTTCTTGTGAAAGCCAGCTCTGTTAGCACAGGGGAATAAGGACTTGACTACAATCAAGGTAACCCAAGCTTAATTAGTGCTTGGTTGTTTGCTAAACCTGGTGTGGGGAGGACAGGTCTATCCTGGGTGGAGTGGGCACATCAGGATTATTCAATGTCACAATCATTTGGAGTAGGAATAGTGATCCAAAGGACAGCCCAGTGGCAGAATAATTGGTCACAAAGTTGTGAATGTGCAGCACTCGTCCCAGGGTTGCAGGAGTCAGCTCTTTTAAAGGGGGGGGGGGGGCACAGTGGCTCTTGTGGTGATGCAGGTCACACATTTCCCACCTGGGGAAGGGGGTTAGGGCACAATAACAAATAAGCCCACAATGCCAGGAAGGTCGCAAAGGACTCCATACACCACCAGAGAATAGGCAGAACTGGAGAACAGACTGGCCTGGTAGAAAGAGGAAGGTTTAATACCTGGTAGGTGCAGTGGGAGGAAAATAAAGAAAAAAATCCTTGTGAAATACAAACACGTTAAATGCAATAAATTTCAGATCATAACATAAAAGTTTTGTAACAATATGCAGAACTAAGATTTTCTTAATAGTACAAAAGCAACATGACAAATTGTGAGATAATAGTGCTCAGTATGCAACTGTTAAAATGTAACAGAATAGCATCTTATCAAGTGTGCTACGGATTCTGTTTCTAGTTGAAACTGGCAGACGTTAACAGCTGAAACTATGACAAGATTAAGTGCACTCCATTAAGCCATGCAACAGATGGCCAAAGTATTTAACTAGTTTTTACAGATTTAAGATTGTGTTTAGTGCAGTTGCTGCTGCCTTTAAACAAGCTGCCGCTTCACAGCAAATGAGAAACTTTTTTCAGTTTCTATCTGAAATGCTTATGTCACAGCAGCTGAATTTGTGTAATAAGGACCTAAGGAACAAGGCAAATCAAATACAATAACTGCTAAAAAATACCTTTTTGGACTTAATCTCCTCATGGTATAACTCCTGCAAATCTGAATAATTCAGAAAAGCTCTTGAAGGTGCCACATCAGCTAAAACTATTGCTAGATTAAATGCAGTGACCCATTGCCTTTCATCTCAAAGATATACCTTTAATTTGTAAGACTGCATTGCTTTAGGTGTGTGCCCTGCTTGGACATTATGCTTGCTTGCAGAAGTTAAAGCTAGCTGTGGTTTCCCTTTATAAAGCCAGCACACACATTGAATTCCTTAAATAACAGTAGTGCACAGGAGCTACTAATAATGACTATAAAATTAAGTCACCTATGAGGGAAGCATATATGCACTAATCTTTATATCTATAACTTTAAAAACATGTTACCACATGAAAACAGAAAGTTTTTAATTTTATCAAGATCTATTTCAGTATACACTTCTAAGGCTTGCTGCAACTGACCTCTCAGAAGCTTCATATGCATGACTTAGAAACCATAACAGACCTACCATAATTAATCAGTCTGTAGCTGGACTTCAAAGAGATAAGATCAATCCAAATGAGGGGTCTCTAAATGTATAGTGGTAACCTCTAAATTCATAATACGTGTATCTCATTTGGTGTCAGGTGCATAACTTCAAGTGACAAACAAAGACATTTAAACCCAAACATTATTAAAGAATTTACTATCAAGAGGACTGAAGGGTTATACCTTGTTTATGGATGACAGCAAGACAAGAACAGGTATTTTGTTTACTAGTTCATGACTTTTTGAAAGAACAAGGAAAAACTTTTATAGACTGGTTTATCACATCATAGAGCACTATGTCTGACTCTAGAACATTCCAATCATTCAGATATAAATGGACGAGGAGCACATCAGATATGCTACAAAGAAACGTTCTGTTATTTAAGAGTTTGGGAGGACCATATAGAATTATGGTGCTATATCCATCCCGGATGGTTTTCTGGATGTGGATAAACAGGAAAATTGTATCAGAACAGAAATGGAGGCAAAATATTTTAACAGAAAAAATGATGAGAGTATATTTTATTGATTCAAGTTTTCTCTAAAAGGAAAAATAATGACAGCGGAAAACAACAATATGGTTTGGTTTTAGAGGTACCAAGTATGATATTCTTCATTTTCAACATTTCTAGAAAAAAATTAGATAAAACAGAAGGGTTTTATAATTTGATAGCATTTTGGTGACAGCTTTACAGGAAAAGTTACAACTATTAGTAGATTGTAGTTGTATAAAACTTGAAGAAATGAAAATACAACGTGACAGCCAGTCATGGAGAGGTGTGTTTGGTATATACGTAAGAAGTGATTCAGAGAATCAAAATGAAAATACAACGTGACAGCCAGTCATGGAGAGGTGTGTTTGGTATATACGTAAGAAGTGATTCAGAGAATCAAAATGAAAATACAACGTGACAGCCAGTCATGGAGAGGTGTGTTTGGTATATACGTAAGAAGTGATTCAGAGAATCAAAATGAAAATACAACGTGACAGCCAGTCATGGAGAGGTGTGTTTGGTATATACGTAAGAAGTTATTCAGAGAATCAAAATGAAAATACAACGTGACAGACAGTCATGGAGAGGTGTGTTTGGTATATACGTAAGAAGTGATTCAGAGAATCAAAATGAAAATACAACATGACAGCCAGTCATGGAGAGGTGTGTTTGGTATATACGTAAGAAGTGATTCAGAGAATCATAATGAAACTACAACGTGACAGCCAGTCATGGAGAGGTGTGTTTGGTATATACGTAAGAAGTGATTCAGAGAATCAAAATGAAAATACAGCGTGACAGCCAGTCATGGAGAGGTGTGTTTGGTATATACGTAAGAAGTGATTCAGAGAATCAAAATGAAAATACAATGTGACAGCCAGTCACGGAGAGGTGTGTTTGGTATATACGTAAGAAATGATTCAGAGAATCAAAATGAAAATACAACGTGACAGACAGTCATGGAGAGGTGTGTTTGGTATATACGTAAGAAGTGATTCAGAGAATCAAAATGAAAATACAACGTGACAGCCAGTCATGGAGAGGTGTGTTTGGTATATACGTAAGAAGTGATTCAGAGAATCAAAATGAAAATACAATGTGACAGCCAGTCATGGAGAGGTGTGTTTGGTATATACGTAAGAAGTGATTCAGAGAATCAAAATGAAAATACAACATGACAGACAGTCATGGAGAGGTGTGTTTGGTATATACGTAAGAAGTGATTCAGAGAATCAAAATGAAAATACAACGTGACAGACAGTCATGGAGAGGTGTGTTTGGTATATACGTAAGAAGTGATTCAGAGAATCAAAATGAAAATACAACGTGACAGACAGTCATGGAGAGGTGTGTTTGGTATATACGTAAGAAGTGATTCAGAGAATCAAAATGAAAATACAACGTGACAGACAGTCATGGAGAGGTGTGTTTGGTATATACGTAAGAAGTGATTCAGAGAATCAAAATGAAAATACAACGTGACAGACAGTCATGGAGAGGTGTGTTTGGTATATACGTAAGAAGTGATTCAGAGAATCAAAATGAAAATACAACGTGACAGACAGTCATGGAGAGGTGTGTTTGGTATATACGTAAGAAGTGATTCAGAGAATCAAAATGAAAATACAACGTGACAGACAGTCATGGAGAGGTGTGTTTGGTATATACGTAAGAAGTGATTCAGAGAATCAAAATGAAAATACAACGTGACAGACAGTCATGGAGAGGTGTGTTTGGTATATACGTAAGAAGTGATTCAGAGAATCAAAATGAAAATACAACGTGACAGACAGTCATGGAGAGGTGTGTTTGGTATATACGTAAGAAGTGATTCAGAGAATCAAAATGAAAATACAACGTGACAGACAGTCATGGAGAGGTGTGTTTGGTATATACGTAAGAAGTGATTCAGAGAATCAAAATGAAAATACAACGTGACAGACAGTCATGGAGAGGTGTTTTGTATATCGTAAGAAGTGATTCAGAGAATCAAAATGAAAATACAACGTGACAGACAGTCATGGAGAGGTGTGTTTGGTATATACGTAAGAAGTGATTCAGAGAATCAAAATGAAAATACAACGTGACAGACAGTCATGGAGAGGTGTGTTTGGTATATACGTAAGAAGTGATTCAGAGAATCAAAATGAAAATACAACGTGAGAGACAGTCATGGAGAGGTGTGTTTGGTATATACGTAAGAAGTGATTCAGAGAATCAAAATGAAAATACAACGTGACAGACAGTCATGGAGAGGTGTGTTTGGTATATACGTAAGAAGTGTTTCAGAGAATCAGAATGAAAATACAACGTGACAGCCAGTCATGGAGAGGTGTGTTTGGTATATACGTAAGAAGTGATTCAGTGAATCAAAACGAAAATACAACGTGAGAGACAGTCATGTAGAGGTGTGTTTGGTATATACGTAATAAGTGATTCAGAGAATCAAAATGAAAATACAACGTGACAGACAGTCATGGAGAGGTGTTTTTGGTATATAAGTAAGAAGTGATTCAGAGAATCAAAATGAAAATACAACGTGACAGCCAGTCATGGAGAGGTGTGTTTGGTATATACGTAAGAATTGATTCAGAGAATCAAAATGAAAATACAACGTGACAGCCAGTCATGGAGAGGTGTGTTTGGTATATACATAAGAAGTGATTCAGAGAATCAAAATGAAAATACAACGTGACAGCCAGTCATGGAGAGGTATGTTTGGTATATACGTAAGAAGTGATTCAGAGAATCAAAATGAAAATACAACATGACAGACAGTCATGGAGAGGTGTGTTTGGTATATACGTAAGAAGTGATTCAGAGAATCAAAATGAAAATACAACGTGACAGCCAGTCATGGAGAGGTGTGTTTGGTATATACGTAAGAAGTGATTCAGAGAATCAAAATGAAAATACAACGTGACAGACAATCATGGAGAGGTGTGTTGGGTATATACGTAAGAAGTGATTCAGAGAATCAAAATGAAAATACAACGTGACAACCAGTCACGGAGAGGTGTGTTTGGTATATACGTAAGAAGTGATTCAGAGAATCAAAATGAAAATACAACGTGACAGACAGTCATGGAGAGGTGTGTTTGGTATATACGTAAGAAGTGATTCAGAGAATCAAAATGAAAATACAACGTGACAGCCAGTCATGGAGAGGTGTGTTTGGTATATACGTAAGAAGTGATTCAGAGAATCAAAATGAAAATACAACGTGACAGACAGTCATGGAGTGGCATGTTTGGTATATACGCAAGAGGTGATTCAGAGAATCAAAATGAAAATACAACGTGACAGACAGTCATGGAGAGGTGTGTTTGGTATATACGTAAGAAGTGATTCAGAGAATCATTTCCTTGCTAGAAATGAAAATGGCACTAAAAAATTCTACTGTCCAGGAAGTTGGTCATCCCTATGAAAACAATTCATTAGAAAATACAAAGGTTTTCTGTTAAGATTATTTAATGAATGTTTTAAGAGTGAGTTTATTTAAGATTATGCAGCTTTTTTATTTGAATTATTTTGGAAGGAATATGATTCTGCCAATTTAGCAGCCTGGACACCAACTGAACTTTAATACTGTGACTATAAATTAATTGGTTTGATGCTGCAAAAATGTCTTTGAGAAAAGATGGAGAGACTTCTACCACATCACATTCAGGGTCTAACCTCTAACCATGGATACTGAAGGAATATTTTTATAACAGTATCTAACTGGACTGTATCTTTTTTTTTTTTTTTTAGAATTTGGGTTCTTTACAAAAGTTCAAGGCAATTTTACTCACAAATGCACGCTAAAAATGTTAATTTAAATGGAAGTAGGTCAGACATTGTGTGCAAGAATAAGTAATTATATACTCATTCTGAAAGCTAGTGGCTAATGGTCACACTGATAAGGATGCAGAAAGGTGCTGAGTAGGTGTGTCCACTAAACCATTGATTTTGGTATATGCATGATTGACATCATCAGCAGAAATGCTGCCTTCTCCATTACTTCAGGTTGCTTCCCTTCAATTTTTGTATTATGGAGAGAACATAATAAGGAGGTCGACATCAGTTCAAATGATGACCCTCTGTAAATATAGTAATTGAGGCAGATTCCCATAAGAGTCCGCCTTTCACTCTACTGCTAGATACTATAGATACAAAAATCGGTATAGGGGGCATAGTCCCTCACATGGAGAGTAGAGGGTCCAGGGAGATTCATTTCCAGTACAGAAAACTGGATTTGTAATTTTCCTTGAACTCTCTGCTCATGAGTCCTTAGGCAGATTCTTTTGGGAGGCGTATTTGTCAGTAGTCTACATTTTAGCTTTCACAGTGGATTTGGCATAATACCATATAGGGAGACAGTTAAACATAAGTTCTCATTTTGCTGTGCCAGTTAGTACACCACTTGGACTGTTATGAGAATATAAATTGTAATAAAAGAAGGGCTTTGGATTTAATCAGTCTTTGGGTGAAATTCTGATTGAAATGGGGAGGGGCTAATGATACCCCAAACGCAGAAGAATATTACACTGAGAATGAAACAAAAAGTAGTTTCTTGGAAGGATAAGACATTTTCTCTGGATAACAAGGCTTACTTTACTAAAGCAATCATACTTGGTATGAAAAGTGATGTAGCAGGGATATTTTTCTGTTACAGAACAATTAAAAACAGCTATGATGGAAATTTTCTTCTCAAGGATTTGGGGAAATAGGTTAAATCCCATAAAAAGAGGATTATTACACTAGGAGACTAAGAGCTGTATACATAATATGATGAAAGATGTTGCTATTTTTCCTTTATCTTTGTAGATGTCGATTTAATGTGTTCACAATGTATTTACATGTTATCTGAAGAGTTAATATGGATGAAAATTGGGACAAAAAAGCTAAATGACCTTTCAGTTGATAAAGACAGAAAAGACTGAAGAAGTGGAAAACATCTGCAGTGATACTGGCAGCTAATAAACAAGCATGGGTTTCTCATACCTTACTTACACTTTTTTTTCTGGATGGGAAACTTTAGAAGACAGTTTATACACAAGTTAGATTAAGAAAGTCTTTAATATAACTGCATTTGTACACAAGATACTTTGCTTGGAGATTAGGACATAGAAATTTACCAGGAAATGTTGAAGTATAAAAGAATGGAGGAGTGCAATGTTTTTTATAGAATAAAGACAATTCTGTATTTTTTTTAATTGTACTATAACAGCTTTGGGAATCTTTCTGGACTCAACTCTTAATTTAATGGGAATATTTATTAATGATACCACTGCTCTGGAATAAAATTTAATTTCTTAGGGGTGAGCGGACAACCAAATTAGCACTTTTTTGGATGTTTATATCATGGGACATATGTATAGCATGATAGCAGTTTGTTTCATGTAACAAAAAGCTAGGATGTTCAGCAAATGTGCAAGACTTTCTTAGGGTTTAAAAAAAGTTGCTGATTTTGTGAAATGGAAGCAGTAATGTGAATACCATTTTATTATGATCTGTGTATACTTTTATCTCTTTTCTGTTGTGATAACATATAGATAATGCAAAAGTAAAAAAAAATAAATAAATGAATGATTGAATGTCAGAACATGAAAATAAAAAAAGTCTATTCTTTATTTTTCATAGGTGCCATGTGATCTTTTACATCATCCTACGTCACCATCAACTTAAGACCTCACTTCAATCTTTCATCCACAGAATGGTACATCAGTATTCAGCACCCCCTTATGTGGCAGTACTGAACAGAATAAAACATAGAACGTTGACAGTCCCAGTGTCTTGAGACGAAACTCACCATTGTAATTTTATTAAACGAAACACAAAATAATCCAAAAGGTTAAGCGCTTTCACATGCTAGATGGCAAGCTTCTTCAGAATAAAATTACAGTTTGGCTGAGGATACCGTTGGTTTTTGAAGACATTTGTTTCATTTGTTTTATCCATTCCACTGGCTTTCAAAAAAAGTTTATTTAACTGCTGAGAGTTTGGCTGTGGATATCGCTGGTTTTTGAAGACATTTGTTTCATTTGTTCCACTGGCTTTCGTACACACTTTTCAGCTGCTGAATTGCCGTTTTTTTTTTTGGTGAGTTTCGTCTCAAGACACTGGGACTGTCAACATTCTATGTTTTATTCTGTTATGTGGCAGTGGCAGTACTTAATTAATTCAAGCACCTGGTGCAGGAACAGAACCTAGGACTTCCTGATTTTCAGTGTCAATTCCAGCTAAGCCACTGACACAGCCTATGAGTATTAAAGTGTACAATATCTATGATTCAGACATGTTAATACAATTTCAAAAGCATTATTACCAAAAAAATTCACTGACACAGCGGTGTTAAGAGTTTAAATGACACAGCATATCAGCATGTTTTAAAAAAAACAGTAAATGCAACTATAATACCGAAGAAATATAATAGTGTATAATCTACTCAAATACAGTTTTCATATGCCTATTTATCCCCCATAAGAAGCTCTTGAAAGGAGGAACTTCTGCCCAAGAAGTATAACATGTTAACAAATAATATAATCAAAAAGGCCAAAAGCAAAAACTTTTTATCTGAAAAATAAAAATGCATTCACATGCCCCTGACAGAGTAAAACAACCACATAGCCCCCCCCCAATTTAACTAAAGTAACAAGGCTGCCACATATCTAAAAATAAGAAATTGCTACTCAGTGTTTTCTAGAAGAGAGCAGTGATTCTATAGTATATAGTCTTTCCAGACATACTAGAAATTGCCTACCATATTTGAAAGTCTGCAAAATTTACAATTCTATTTTCATTTCAAGGTTGCCACACCTGCAATGAAAACAGATGTTCTTTTACTAAAGAATGAATAATCAAGTGTTCAACATTTCATAGCAGTATTGTCTCATAATGGAAATGTTTTAAAAGATTTCATCTTAAAAAGCTATTCTTCTTTTAGCAGTTGCACTATTTTCAAATTACTGTAGTGAATATGAACAGTTTCCCTCTCTCTCTCTCTTTCAGTGCACGTTTCCTTTGTTTTGATGACAACCACTGCCTACATAATGTATTCTGCTAGTAACAAAGTTTATCTAGAGGAACGGATACAAGGACCTACTTCACAGCGGGTAGGAAGACGTACTTCTCCTTGTTCAGCTCAATGTAAATCTGTGATCCAAAGGACAAATGACCAAATGTGTGGCTGCGCTGATGGTTTACCTTTTGTTACTACATCTTTTGTCCAGAGACTCAAAAGAAGCTGCAAACATGGAATACAGGGCTTTGACTTACTAAGAAACGCTAATAAGAGAACAAACTTTGTGGTAGGTGGAACATATGAGCAGTATACCAAAAATCAGCAGCATTAATGACAAAAAGGCAGAAGCCTAAAAAAAGTATCTATATAGCAACAAACAAATCAAATTACATGTAGAAGCACGGATTAATACTATGACTATAAAATGAACAAGACAAAAACTACTTTGCCAAAGTACAAAAAAGAAAATCTCTCAGGTAGCAACAGTTTCTGCCATAAAGCCCAGCAAAGACAATGCTGTTTTGATAGAAATGAGAATAAAACAGGTACGTTTTCTGCTATCTGCAACGTGAGCTACAGGCATTTCTCCAGAGGGCTATGCAGCATAATCTGTCTCAAACATCAAACATTATGTGATGTTTTCAGACAGCTGCAGATCTAAAAGGATACCTCTAGCAGTAAGTCATAACAGAGAAGAATGCATCTCAGAAGTCAGAGGAAACAAGGCTACAGACAGATTTGCTATTTTTATGCATGATAAATGAAGCAGATCTGCTGCAGAACAAAAGCTATTCCTGAAAAAAAAAATGCAAGTCCTCAAAATTAAACAGTCCTTCCTAGTCAACTCTTTCTTATATTGTTTAAAGAATGAACTTCAGCACCCCTATTTGAGTTTCATGTTTACTGTTATGTGGGTACCATACAGCAGGGAGAGAGTATACAGTCAAGAAATATACTATTTGTAAGCTAATACAACAGTAATAATGACAACATCAGAGGAAAAAAATCCCAACAAGAGTAGAAACCTAAGGTCTAGACTTAAATAACAGGACGTGTTTTTCAGAGTAAACTATACTACAATGCAAAGTCAAGTTCTTGGAAGGAGAATGGACCTAGCTTTAAGAAACTCAGATGGGAAGGGGACATGATAAGCTAACTAGGCCTTATATTTTTTTTACACTATGTACTGCCTTAATTCATACAACTGGTACCCTAAGACTCTGACAGTTAATTCAGATTTAAGGCTAAAGCATTATAAGGAAGTAAAACATGGCAAAATGCAGCAAATGAAAGGTTATGCTCACTTTAGTTCTGCAAATTTAAAGTAAGATTATACCATTAAGACCATTATCTCATGTAGTACTTTATCTGTGACTATGCAGGGGGAAAATTTAAAGAAACACAAATATAACAGTAAAACAATATCTGCTTTAAAATCCAAAAATTAAAATAATAAAAAATACTCTGTTTAGATATCCTAAGAGTGAAAATGTATACTTTCCGAAAATATACATTCTCCATATACATCACACACTATTTTATGATTGATGGTAAATTCCTTTATTGTTATTACTTGCATTAGAACACTATTAACCAATTGTATAATTATTCTACTGTTACAGGTTTACAATTTTTTGTTTATTAATTTAACCTCATGGAATATTTCTTCTCAATGATGTGCACCACTTTTACACCTTCTGGTCTTGGTCATAAAGGAAAAGGGTTTTCGGAACAATTCATTTAACTAGCTAATAGTAAGTTTTAACACAGATTTACAGGAAAAGAAATGTACAGGTAGGTATAAAGAACAACATCATCAAAACATTTGTAAGTAGTTTACAGATGAATATGTGACACTGGGAGTATGATAAAACATTAAATTGTAGAGGTACATTTGTCTTTACTATATTAGCCTAAAATATACCTCTCAGGTGATCATTTCAATTAACACCGTCTTATTTTTAGTTTTTGTCTGAAGATGGCAGGCAAACTTTACATGACTATTTATACTTAATTTCCCTGTAGAGCTAGAGTTGGTTCAACTAAACAAGTTTCTATGCATGTGATTTCTCGCACAGCAGTCTTTAAAACTTTGAATGTATAATGGCATGAATAATGATTGTGATGTGTGCAATTACAACTATTTTTTATATATGTTTACTCTAAATAAATAAAAAAAAATGGAATATTTGCCTGCTGTAGCCAAAGATTTCAGTTATGACTGAATAATAATAATGTTCCCATTAAATAGAATATCACAGATTGCAGCTTAAAAAAGACAGTGTTATATGTGATAATACTGTAATTTATAATGTAAGGTACTTTTAAACTCTTAACAAGGTAGAAGTCTGACAAAAACTACTGCTCGAATCCTCTCGCCATCAAAACATCCAGATCTAAAAACATAGTCATTAGAAAAGAAGGCATAAAGGATTTAGCAATAAGAATATAAAGAGAAGTGCATATATTCAGACTCCCTACACAATGTCGTGATTTGATAATTTGGAGAAGGCTGTCTTCCAGTTCCTAAAATAGCTGAATAAACTAACTGATCCCATGTATGTACCTAGATTACCACAGATGAAAAAAGTGGAATGAAAATATATGAAGCTGCAGGCATGTGAATGATTTGATACATATCAAATTTGTTAGTAGGCAGAAAAAATAATGGTATAAAGTTGGCACATACACACACACACACCAAGAAAATATACATGATGTAAACAACATTTTTGATGAACGAAGACAAGACCTTCTCTACAAAATATCAGACTACATAACACTGAAAACTGAGCCATACTTATAACAGTCTCTAACAAAACACTCACCCCAAGACACTCCCCCCCATCAATCCCCACCTTTCATGCTCCATAGCACCATTTTTAAACACCATACTTGTGACATAGGCAAACTATCATTTATATCAAAGTAATCAAACCATAATAACAAGTTCACATTTACATTGTAAGATATATAACAATATACGTGATGTATAATCTAAGCAACATTAATTAAATTATTCAATTTTTGCCTTTCCATAAACCGCATTTCTCCTCCAAAACATTTTGCATGTACTGTTCCCACAATTTCCATTTTTTATATGTAATTTACTCCTACCTTTTTCTAAAGTTCCCACTTCCTCCTATTCTATCTCTTTACAATATTAACTACTTCAAGTATAACTGGTTAGAGTTTGACATCTATTTTCTAGTAATTGCTTTTTCGGCAGTCACAAGAATTAAACTTATCAAGGTCTGACTGTGTCTAGGCAATTCAGATTCTGTGTCCCAGCTCAAAAAATAATTTATTTAGTTACTCTCATTTGCTCACCCAGTACTCCTGACAGAGTACTCTGTAGTGAATTTTTAAAACCTGCCAATTCATCATACTCCCAAAACATATGTTCCCAGTTACCTCTTTTGCCACCATCATACTTCTAACATTTGCCACTTACCTGAGGAAAAAAATTGTTTGGAGTCTGCTTGGGGTATCTATGCAAACACTTCCAGGCAAAAATCCAAAATCTTCTAGAGTTTGTTGCATGTTTGGGAACCATATATATGTCCTTCCATTGTTTCTTTGTGAGTTGCATATCTAATCATGCTTCTCAAATTTATTTCTGACCTCTTCTGATTGATTCCTATATTTATTGTGCAATATTTTATATGCCCTACTAGTTATCCTTTTTAACAGCAGCTTCTGATCCTGATTCAATAAGAAACTCAACCAGTGCAGGTCTTTCGTTTAGGATTCCCCTATTCCCTTTATCTATATTCTGATATTAGTCCCTGATATGAAAGGAAATCCAAAAGCCTTCTTCCCAACCTATTACCTTTCCTCTATTTATTTGTTCCCAATACCTTGGTTCCTTTGCCATCCTCCTTCACTACATTCCACCCCCTTCTTGTCTATTCCCTGTACTAATTGCAGTCATCCCTATTGGCAGAATCTCCTTTCTCCATTTCAATATTGGCTTAGTTCTTAATATATTTTCTGCTACTTTGTAAATTTAATATTTTGTATGAATGTTACTCTCCTTAAGGATCTACTCCCAAAATCCCATTCTCTCCTTACTTGAATTACCTCCAGCTGTTTCATCATCATCATTATCCATTTCCGCTTTGAATTGCAGATTTCTGCTTTTGTTATGTATAACAGACTTAACTGCGTAGCTCTGAAATATCCCTTCAAATCAGATAATCTTAAATGTCCTTGTTTTGTTGGGAGGATTGCCAGTGGTTCTAAATATAATGCAAACAACAAAGGGGAAAAGAGGACACCCTTGCCTGGTTCCTCTGTTCAGACACAACTTACAGAACCCTCCCACTTTGATTTTTGTCACTGATGCCTCATATATCCTTCTAATTATCCTTATTATTGTATCAGGAAATGCAACTGCTTCCATTGCCTCAGTCCTAAGTTTGCAGTTAATCTTCTACATGGGATTGTGTGAAAGTACTTGAAGAAGTCCAGGGGTAGAACACTGACTAAACATGATACCCTCCATTTACTTCTGGATTTATCCAACAACAGAAGTGCATTAGGTTGTGTGGAAAGATCCTATGGCTATAAGGATGTGTTGGCGCAGATCATGGAAGTATTCTCCTGTAGGTATGTGGATAACTTTTACCTGGCAACTGCTACCATGACTTCACTTCATTTAACAGATGAGCTGTTTTGCAGTTGCCTCTCTCCGTACACGCATACACAAATACATATGCACACAGACAAACAAAGCCATGCTTCCAGATTTTGTACTCCTGTCCTACAGCTTTTTTTAAATATTTTTTTATCACACTGACATTGAGCACTAGTTCTTGATGCCTACCAGTAAACTGAATTAAAAACAAATTGTCACTGAATTAAAAAAATAATGAAACTATATGAATAACACTGAATGACCATATAAATTAGGTTAATGTATGTGGTTTCTCAAACACATAGCGTCATTTTGGAGAATGTGTAATAATACAGTGTAAATTATTACAATATCTTTAGAAAGTAATAACATTTGAATGTTTCCACCACGGTGAGGGAAAAAAAGACTTAATCGGATGAAAAAGATAAGAAGCTTAGCTGTGTGCAGCTGTTCAATGGGAGAGGGACGGGGGGATCACAAGTGCTTTTGCGATTCCAGCTGTTTCTTGGATATTTTACTTTTCTACAGTGAAACGGTACACAGGCTATATCCAAAACTAAATGTCAAATGAAAGAAATTAGCAGACAGAATGTCAGTGAAGATCTGTATAGCTTGAGTGATGCATAGGAAGCACAAATGGAAGTCAGCAAAAGGGGCATAACTAGGATTTTCGGAATTATGCAACAGCTTTCAAAATATTCTCTTCGCTAATCCCAGTTCAGACGCTGCATGTTTCTTGACAACACACATTTTCAATACTACAAAAACATGCATTTAAAAAAAATCAACATAAAATATATATAACCATATAAAACAATCATTTTTTTTTAATTCTAGCACATCTCAAAACAAATTAATAACATTTAAAAAGAGGAAACAGCAGCATATATGTGCCACACTGGGCTGTACACGTTGTTAGAAGGTAAGAGACACCAAAAAATGCTAAATTGGTTTTCTGTTCTGGCAAATTATTTGCATCAGTTTCTACTTTTTCTAACAGAACCACTGATCATGAAGGACAGACAACAGGTGGCCAAGTGGATAGAATCATCACAGATTCTCTGAAATCCATTTAATCTGTCTGCCTGTGTCATCCTTACTAAGTAAAAAGTAAAACAAGCACTATTTGACTTGCATGCACATGTTCCATAACTGCTGACTTTTTACAACATGTATTTCAAGTACTGGATGCCTAAGTGATCATCATTCTACTGAACCCAACAGTTGAAAACAAGGACATAAGCATACAGAACTGGAAATAAAAAGGTGACATTAAGATGGAAGACATAATAAGATATACTTGTAGGTCCCTCACTTTTCCAGAAACATTTTTCACACTGCAAAATTCATTCTAAAAGGTGGTGAGTTACTAGCTCATTTGATCAGTCATACAGCACCAGTACAATCTTAACTTTATCAGGTTTCAAAGACAAAGCCCGGTCATCATTAAACTCACAGTACTTAATGATTTTTTTCTTTTAATTAAAACATTTTTTTTAAGCCCAATCTGCATCGCTAGTGGCTAATTTTCATAATGTGTCAGAAGGAAAAGCTGAAACAGTGTTTACAGTTTTGCCCAACTAAACTATTCATGAATACAATAATCATTAATGGCTAATCATAGGAAGGAAAAGGTATGTCTCTGGGGTAAAAGATACAAAATGTATTTTGTCTTAGAACAGTTTATCAAAGCCTGTATATTAAGTGGAAATGTCAGTGCATGCAGAAAGAAACAATATCTGAAGGCATGATACAAGTAATTAAATCTGTATAACTATAACTAATTAATACACCATTAATTCACAAGTGAAAAACTGCAACAGAGACAGATGCCTGAAGCCATAGGTAAGATACTGCTCTCTTAGGTACCTTTGCATAGCGGATTTGAAGCGTTCCTGTCTCTTGCTGTTTAATGCGAGAATCGTGTGTTGTAACCAGTATTCCATCTTTCCTCCAGAGGATTGTGGGAATAGGAGTGCCTGTGGCCAGGCAGTTGAGCGATATGGTCCCATCCACTGCAACAGTCTGATTTAGTGGGCCCTGGCGGATTACTGGTGGAGGCCTATCAGAAATCACTGCAAGAAAAGCAAGAGGAAAACTAAAGAGTGGATTTTGACTGAATTCATTTATCATTTTGCTACAACAATTGCTTCAGGCTTGGAAATAAAGAAACTTAACTAAGAAATGTAAAAGCTACAGTTTCATATCTCCCTAGATGCTGTGTGTTGACAGAGCTAACACTGTAATTACAGTGTTGCGGAAACAGTTATAACTGTTCATTTAACTGACAAGTGCATGAGGAATAATACACATTTTTAGCATCTATGCTATACGTCCAATGAAAGGACATGTGACAACAACTATCTTGTAAAAGGATGCTTCAACAAGGTTCGGTAATACATACTGTAGAGCCAACACTGTCCCATGTGCAGCTAACTTCTAATAGGATCATTCAACAAGGTACAATAATACATACTTTATCATTAATGCTAAACAATCAACAAGGACCTATGCTGTACTGACTGTCTTGTAACAGAATGCTTTGTCAAGATACAGTAATGCACGTTTTCAGCCTCTTTGCTATACCAACTAAGACCCATTTTGTATTGTTTTTTAATAGGACACTTTGGAAAGGTGCATTAATATGCATTTTTGCATCTAGGCTACAAACCTACATAGCGGAGTATCCATGCAGTATTAACTAACCATCCTGTAATAAGACGATTCACTCTTGCTTATTTATATTCCTTCGCTTCATTACTGCTATCAAAGTTACAAGAAAGAGACACCAGTCAAACAGGTCAAAACAATGTGTGTGCCTATCTTTTTTTAACTCAGCTTTGGATAGTAATCAGATATTTTAGCTCAGCGGTTACACCATTGTGCACATCTTGACATTCCAAACTGTAACACGCTCAAAAATGTTTCTTTGTGGTTTCCTATAAAGATGGCTGCAAGTTATTCAAAAGAACATTACACAAAATAAGAAATGTGGCGGGAAGTCTGAGGTCACAAATGGTGGGAGAAACAATGCCATCTGTCTACCTGCTGTCTTACCAATTATATACTGTAGTGCTGAAGTACATTTGTTTCAATGCCTTTTGCCTGCTCAATTTCATACTAAAGCCATTTTACACTCTTAAATCAATGCAAAGGGTACTGACCTTGACTCCCCAAAACACATATCTTTTATATCGCAATTCCTAATAATCGACAGTACAGCTGGACTCTAGAATAAATAAAATTGCTGATAAACATGCTGTAAAGTAGTTTCAGATCAAAGCTATCCATACAAAATCCATTCAGTCCTGACTGCAACACAGACAACCACGGATAAATTAGTGCCTCAGTGCCGGGAGGATAGGGTGGGAAGGAATGGCATTTTGTTGGCTAGCCCATTCAAGAAGGAATTTATGTCCAAGATGTGGCACTCCATGGTGATGGGGGTGTGCTGTAACCACAAAGCAAACTGGCAGTAAATTTGGCATTAGAGAGTAGGGCAAGCACTAACATTACATATAATGATCGGCGTGACATCAGCAGTCCCTCTCTGTCAGGACATTATAAAAACAGCACATAAGCAGCAGAGTGTATTACACTGTGCTCTGCTCCATGTTTCTGTGTCTCTTTCCTAACCAGTGTATAGCCAAGGTGGCCCCATCCCCCACAATGGGGGGGGGGTATAAAATGTAATATTATCAAATCTCATTCAATTGAATGAAATTCTGCATTCTGAAAAGATGACTTCACTTATTCATTCTGTCTGTTGTTGTCTACTGATTTGTCCATATTCCTAAGTTTATACATGTCTATCCAGCTATACTTGTGTACTTATGCATATCTCAGCTATGTCAGTGACGAGTACTTTCTAATCATTTCATAAACCTACCTGAATTACAACATTCAACAAGGAAAGTATCGTTCAATAAAAGTACTGAAAAGAGGAAGTACTGACAGAAATGGGCTTTTTCTTTCCGTAAACGTAGCTCAGTATTTTACCACATGTTGTCAGTAACAATAATTAACTGATTTTCACTAATGTCATAACATAAAGGTGAAAAACTATACAAATTCTGGCACTTTCCATCTCATTGCAGAGTATATTCAATTCATTCAACATTACTGCTGACAAAAAGTATGAGCTAGCATTTCCTAAATAATGTAACTTATGAATAACAAAAAGAAAAGATTGGCAACAGCCTTGATTTGCATTGCACTTTAATCACACGTTTTGCAGATAATTTTTGTTCTGCGAAACCTGTGAACATTACCACTACCATAATTTTGGTCCTGCACATTTAAGTTCTTTATAAAAATAAAATGCTTTCCGAAGAGCACACTGCAATTACATACTACCAATAGTCCTGAAAGGGAGCATGGAAAGCCCCCCCCCCCCAGTTATTCAGATTCTCCATTGGAAAGCCCCCCCCCCGTTATTCAGATTCTCCATTAAAAATGCTGCACATCCAACTATACTAGATTACTTTTTAATTAGTGGTCCTCTCCAGAATTCAAACTAAACATAGAACTGAAACACACACAGAAGAAAACACTTTCGTGCACAAGTGCTATTCTTGTTTATTAAAAATGCACACCGTTTCTACGTGAAAAAGAATAATGCTTTTGTTTCAGTATAAAAATGGTCTGATGGACTGATTTTAGCATTTTAAAAGAGTCTGGTATTACCCACAAAGCAAAAACATATTTGCAGCTCTGGTTAAAACAGAAGAGCTGAAGAAAGATTTTTTTTTTTGGTTGTGTGTTTTAACAGAAACTAACTACTGTCAAGAAAAGGGCTTAAAAATGAATGACATATTTTACAGACAGCATTTTGAGTAATCTGGCTGTGTATTTTCAGCTGTTAGCGGGGACTTAATGCCAATCCATATATCTTTGGTGAAACAGCCACAGCTCCTCAAATCACAGCAGCCATGCTGACATTTTTCTAATCTCAGTCATGCGTGAAAGGCACATGGACGACTATCTATAGCCCTGACATATTTACATTGGCCACCAAATCGATATGTCAGCGGGCTAACACTTTTGCACCTGTTGCTGAAATTAAGGGTTAATTATTGGCCATATACCTTTGAAACTTGATTCGGACACAAATTCAGTCTGTCAGCATGGTGGTTCAAGTTTGAGTAGTAATTTCATGGTGACATCCTCTGCCTGAAGATAAGCTAATGGATCACTGAATGGTGTTAGGAATACTGCATGTTATTTTCTTTAATATTTCTCATAACTCAGTGACCAGAGCAGCTGGCAGGCTAAAAACTGCATTAGAAGATTACTAGCAGTACAGATATGCTAAGGATTTGCTATGAGTGTCTATTTTTCATGTAATTAATCTTTCTTCATTGCTTGTGGAAAGAGCTTATAATAGCTACAGTTTCATAAACTGAAAGACAGATACATTTCAGCTTGTGAAAGTCATACCACTCTCTCTACCTGGTACAGTTGTTCAACATATTTATTTTATATTATTGTAGTATCCCTGGTAACCATGAAGGCCCACTGAGACCAGAAATCTCTTTAAGAGGAAAGAAATTAAAGTTAAACTGCTTGATTAGTGCAAAAAAAATATGCATACAGAGAAGTCAGAAGAAAGAATCAAACACAGATCTCCAAGCTTCTAGCTCAGCAAGTACTCCCTAATTCCCATAGGTGTACAGATACTGGGAAAGCTGTGTCACCCCTCTAAGCAATAACTTGGTGCCTCTTTTGCTATACTACTCAAATGGTCACAGCTCAATAGTGTTTTGTGTTAAAAAGTCAATGCCTTACTGCCTCAGCTCTTAGCCAAAACAAAAACAAACACCAACAGGCAGTTTCAATCTGTTATTTGCATAGTTTAATAACTTAGTGAACATACTAAAGTTACCAGAGAAATAAATGCAAATCATCAACTGCTTTGGCCCCATGTCGACCAATAAATTTCCAAATGGACCAAAACTGGAATTTAGGCTTTGTACTGACTCTTTCAGTTCACTTATACTTTGAGTTTTATCTCTTCTATGGAATATTGTACCTCTCCACACTTGTAAATGTTTTATTATGATCAAGTGCTCTTTTTGCAACTATTCATTTTACATTTTTTTTCTGCTGTGCAGCCGCATTTTACAAAACCAATTGCATTGGTCATACTTTCTCAGTTATCTGTATTTGTATGTCTTATATTTTAGGTCATTTCAAAAAAGGGTCTTCAGGCAGGCAGGTTTGCCAGGGTTAATGTAAAACAGGCTTAGAAAACAACATATTAAAATAAGCTCCCCATGCATACACACACACACACACACACACACACACACACACACACACACACACACACACACACACACACACACACACACACATTAAGGCAGCAGCCACTGTACTTCAATCAGGAGTTTGCTAGCAATTTTACACTATATAGCCATGCACAAAAAATATATTTTGGCTCATACTTGATGGTATTGTGATGTACATACATAAGAGATAACCATCTGCAGCCATTAAATGAGAATCACAGCATGCACCAGCACCATATGGTTTCCTTTCACCTGCTCAATGTCTTGTATGCAGGTTTTGCTTGTTCAAGCACTGATCTTCAAATGCATTCTTTCTTTTGGATCTATATGACTGCTACTTGTGGCAGCAATATATTTTCCCTTGTAATAGTTTTTATTGTTGTTTAAGTTCATGTTTACTCATACAAATTGTGATCCATTTCTTTTTCTCTACTAGTAGGCTTTATGCTCCTTCTCTGAGCTGGTGCAAACTAGGCGTGAGAATAATAAAGTTAGGGTAGTATGGGGTGAAGCCCCATAACATGTGGAATGCCGCAGAAGGTGTGTCCCCCACACTTGTTTACTGTAAAGGTGGCCTGACTATTTATCATGCGACTGTCTTGTGAGTGTGTATGTTTAGATGTTATCTATACTAGGGGCAACAGTCCTCAGGTTGTAGAACAGAGTAATTGTATTTCAAGGAGCTGCATTTCAAGCTAACATGGGGAAAGATTTTATATACAGTCTAAAATCATAGGATCATAGGAGATAACTAGCTATCGACACGGAGGTCATTTTAAGCCTAGCCATTTCAACCCAATGTAATACAGTACCCGAGATTGCATTTAGTGATGATTGCCCATGTCCAGGAGGGTTGTGGATTTATGGTGCCCCATCCACTCATTCAGGTTCCTCTTGAACAGTGTCATACAGTGCTCTGTTTCACATGCATTGTTAGCTTATTCTAAACATGAGGCAGTCAGTGGAAGATAAATCTGTCCCTCCAGCATGTGCTATTTAAGTCGGAGGCCATATTTAAGTCCTTGGAATGGGTAGCCCTAGACCCATCTGATTAACTGATATGCAGTAAGTTCATTAGGTTTGGGTCTTGGGTTGCTCTGTAGACCAGGCATAAGTCTCCTATAAGAAGTCTATATGATAAGGAGTATAGTGCAGGGATTTTAATTGGTCCATGTAAGGCACAGGCTGAAGGCCCTTGATCTCTGTTAGAATCCTCTGAGGTCTCTCTAATTGCTCTAGGTGCATAGTATGGTACCTACTGAATGGGGTGCTATACTCAATTATGGGCCAGATAAGTTCTAAGTATGGGGGGGGGGGGTTATAGCTTTTTTTGCTCTTGAGGCAGTGCCTTTACTAACCAAGTCAGTTACATGGAAAGCTTTCCTTACAATGGTAGATATGTACAAAACTTTGGCGTTGAACAGGTACGCTATAACGCCTTACTTAGGAATCACTGGTACAGCAATACTAAAGCAGTCTCTGCTCACAGAATAAAATTAGTCCAATGGTAAAAAATGAAGACCAGAATTTATTTAGTACAAGGTTTAGCGCTTTCACCTACAGAACGTAGGCTTCCTCAGAACAATTGAATTAACTCCTCTAAACATTTAAATACTTGATTTTGGCGCCAATATTTAAAAAACATTTAAAGAGACATTCACATAAAAATAAGCCACATAAATACATTCACCTATAAATACTACATATATATATACTCCTATACTTTCACTTAGATGTATATATAAGGCTAAATATATAACCTCCAAATGAAGATAAAATAAAATTAAATTAGATTAATAACTTACATACTGAACATTAATCAAACAAAACAATTGATATTAATACACAACAAGCTAAATCTAATTAATACTAGTGTAAAATTAAGTACATTCTAAAAGAGTTTTAGTGGAAATAAAGTCATTAAGGCCAGGGGGGGTGGTAGCATCTGTACATATTTGTCAATAACTCTCCTTAAATGCTAATCTACTTTTCATATTCCCACCCCTGGGATTACTTTTAATGACTTCTAAAATACCAAATTTAAACTGATGTTCATTGCCCTTAATCATAACGTGTCTTGCCAAGGCATTTTTCTCATCCTTCTTCTTCATACAATATGTATGAGCATATATTCTCTTTTTAAAATTTTGTTCCGTCTTACCTATATAGTAAGCGGAACATATATTACGCTTGGCAATATACACTAAAAATTTGGTATTACAATTTCCCTTTTTAAAAAATAAGGTGGTTTTGTTATAATTGTCCAACCTTAATTCATCTGTTTCAATAATAAAATTGCACTGATTACAATGTCCACATTTGCTAGTATGTGTCTTGAATTCCTTATCTGTCCTTCTGCTACCCCTTTCCAAAATGTTTTTTAAATTCTGCCCCATTTTATATACCACAATAGGTTTAGGTCCTATAATTCCTGGTAGCTCTTCCTTTGACATTAATGTATACCAGTATTTGTTTAATATATGTTTTACTTTATTACTATATGGTCCATATTCAACTATACATGCCCTTTCGTATGACTTAATACAGGTCTTATTTGACTCAACTACTAAATTCTGTTGTATTTCTTTGTATTTGTTACCTAAGAGGGGAATAATGTCCCTTCCCCAGCTGTTAAATAGTTCATTACTAATATCTTTCATCATTTCCTTGTCATAACCTCTCTCTGTAAACAAGGATGTGATAAATCCAACTTCTTTTATTAATTCTTCCTTACTGGATGTCATTCTTAAGGCCCGAATACATTGGCCTTTGTAAATATTTCTTTTGGTCTTACTAGGATGACAGCTGGTATATTCTACATAGGAATTAGTAAATGTTTCCTTCCGATGTATTTTGGACTGGAACCCCAAGTCTGTTCTAACTACAAGAGTATCTAAATATGGTACACCTTTAGTACTACTGTGCGATGTAAATTTCAAATAATTACTACTCCCATTTATATATTCTAGGAATTTTAAATAAGAGTCATGATTCCCTTCCCATATTATATAAATATCGTCAAGGAAGCGTGAGTAGTATTTGATCTTACTAAAAAAATGACTTTTGAATATAATCTTCTCTTCCCAATTTAGCATCACAAGATTAGCGTATATGGGGGCACAAGCGGCCCCCATAGCCACACCCTTGATTTGTCTATAAATTTCTCCTTCATAATACACAAAGTTGTTATCCAATACTATAGACATAAGGTCATTGACCAACATATTTCTCTCATTAGTTAACTTACTATGTGAGATGACACTCTCCAAAAAGGCTTCTAAGCCTTCTTCCTTAGGAATACACATAAATAAGTCAATGACATCAATTGATGCAAAAATTAGTTCTTGTTCGCTTAAATAAGTGGGATAATTCTGTAAAAATTGCCACGAATCTTTAACCATATGGTTAACATTATCATAAATATGTTTTAATAAATGATCAATAGCTACCCCTAATGGATAGGTTTTGGATTTGCTACCCGATATTATTGGTCTAAAGGGTGGGTCACTCAAATTTTTGTGTAATTTAGGAATGCCCACCATGGTAGCCAAAAGGGGTGTGTCGACTCTCAAGTAATTATATAACTCTTCTGTTATCCTATTATCCAAAAGGAATTCCTCTATAAATAGATCAATTCTCCTATATGCTATATTTAGTT
The DNA here is from genome assembly GCF_019279795.1 of Protopterus annectens. Lineage (NCBI taxonomy): Eukaryota > Metazoa > Chordata > Ceratodontiformes > Protopteridae > Protopterus > Protopterus annectens. The sequence goes on from NC_056735.1 coordinate 514,168,710, forward strand.
CGTTCAGGGAAATAGTCTCATAATTCCCTGATTCGTGCAAAATACTATGAATTTTGTTGTTGTAAGTCATTTTATCATAAATAACTACCCCACCCCCCTTGTCCGGCTTCATGACCCTAATACTATCACTAGTATATAACTCCTCTAATACATTCAGTTCTTCTTTAGTTAAGTTACTTTTATGTTTTTTTCGCCTTTTATTCATGGTGTACAAGTCATGAGTTACTAATTTCTCATATCTACATACATCCTGATTCATTACTGGCATATAACTACTTTTCTTTTTTAACATGTCACTCGGTCCTTTGTTAACACTACTATTGTCTTTGAACATTATAGCTAAATTCAACTTTCTAATATATTTTTTTAATTCACATATGCTATCAACTATCCTAAATCCTGTAATAGGAATGTATTTCATTCCTTTGGATAGCAAGCTAAAATGTGCCTTACTCAATGTCATACTAGTATAATTAAAAATCTGAAAGTTGGAATATTTATTCACTATTCCTTCATGAGAAGTAATGATAGCATCTTTGTTCAACGAAGTAGTAGACCCTGCTCTTTGAATCTGCTGTGGCTGATTTAAATTTCTTTTTTCCTCCAGGTGTTCTGTTTCGACCACCTGTTTTCCTGTCTGATCCATCCTTGTTGAAAATTTTCATTATCAATTGTTCTTCTATCATAAGTATCCTGTCTATCTGGGACTTTGTGAAATGACTTATTCCAGTTATATGCCCTTCCTGTTTTATACTGTTCTGCATCTCTAGTAAACTTCTTATTCTTTCTTTCAAATGCTTGGTGTGTTCTGCCTTCCGCTAGTTCAAACTGTCTGTTGTATAAATTTTCCCATTCTTTAAACAATAAATCTGATACAATAGTGGCATTCATTTGATCAACATCATTTAACATATTGCATAATTTAATATCATTAAACTTGATTAATTTTTTCATAAATTCTATACCAAAACTGTCAAATAATTTGTTTAATTCATTTTCGTATTCCTTGTTAATTACTACTCCCATGGGTACTTTAAAAAAACGTAAACCCATAGGTACCATTCCGGTTTCTATACAGTGTGATAAATATGCATTGTCCAACTTGATTGAATTAATAATATTAAGTTTTTTCCCAAATTCATATATCAGTTCTTTTAATGACCCCTTGCCCTTTAAATTGCCATAATTAATATTCCTTTTGTTCCTATTGCCATCAAAATTACAGTCGCTCTCTATAAAGTCTTTAAACAAGCATCTACTTTGTTCAGCGACCAACTTTTCAGTAATTTTTCCAGCATTATTAATGTTAACAGTACCTTTAGTTGGAATGTTATCAGCAGCGTTGGCATATGTGCGCATATTCTGACTAAATTTGGGACGTGTACCCACTCTTTTGGCTTCCTCGACTGGATTGCCAAAAGAAAAATCAAAAGTAAACTCCGTAGGTGCAAGTCTGCTATTCACATCATGGCTAGCACCGGTTGAAATGGGTAAATCAATACAATTTCCAGGTTTGACGTATACTCTTTGACCATTCGGTATTTCCGGAGATGAAGTCAGAATAATGTCCTTAGAAGAATTAGCTGACACATCGTGTTTTACCGTTCGGTTCCTTTCCCTTTCATCAGCTCTCTCTCCAATCCTCGTAACTGCAGCACAACTGTTATTACCGGTATTCCGGCGTTGTTTAATCTCAGTGACTTCCGCTCCGCCAATCGACCAGAAGAACTGTCGGAGTTACGTGAGGAGGTAAAAACACTCAGGGGAGAAGTGAGTAAGCTTATGGAAGCTGTTACCAATTGGATGCAGAGCGGAGGGAGAGCCAGTCATACCGAAGGCGGAGCGGAAGTCACTGAGATTAAACAACACCGGAATACCGGTAACAACAGTTGTGCTGCAGCTACGAGGATTGGAGAGAGAGCTGATGAAAGGGAAAGGAACCGAATGGTAAAACAAGACGTGTCAGCTAATTCTTCTAGGGACATTATTCTGACTTCATCTCCGGAAATACCGAATGGTCAAAGAGTATGTGTCAAATCTGGAAATTGTATTGATTTACCCATTTCAACCGGTGCTAGCCATGATGTGAATAGCAGACTTGCACCTACGGAGTTTACTTTTGATTTTTCTTTTGGCAATCCAGTCGAGGAAGCCAAAAGAGTGGGTACACGTCCCAAATTTAGTCAGAATATGCGCACTTATGCCAACGCTGCTGATAACAACATTCCAACTAAAGGTACTGTTTACATTAACAATGCTGGAAAAATTACTGAAAAGTTGGTCGCTGAACAAAGTAGATGCTTGTTTAAAGACTTTATAGAGAGCGACTGTAATTTTGATGGCAATAGGAATAAAAGGAATATTAATTATGGCAATTTAAAGGGCAAGGGGTCATTAAAAGAACTGATATATGAATTTGGGAAAAAACTAAATATTATTAATTCAATTAAGTTGGACAATGCATATTTATCACACTGTATAGAAACCGAAATGGTACCTATGGGGTTACGTTTTTTTAAAGTACCCATGGGAGTAGTAATTAATAAGGAATATGAGAATGAATTAAACAAATTATTTGACAGTTTTGGTATAGAATTTATGAAAAAATTAATCAAGTTTAATGATATTAAATTATGCAATATGTTAAATGATGTTGATCAAATGAATGCCACTATTGTATCAGATTTATTGTTTAAAGAATGGGAAAATTTATACAACAGACAGTTTGAACTAGCGGAAGGCAGAACACACCAAGCATTTGAAAGAAAGAATAAGAAGTTTACTAGAGATGCAGAACAGTATAAAACAGGAAGGGCATATAACTGGAATAAGTCATTTCACAAAGTCCCAGATAGACAGGAGACTTATGATAGAAGAACAATTGATAATGAAAATTTTCAACAAGGATGGATCAGACAGGAAAACAGGTGGTCGAAACAGAACACCTGGAGGAAAAGAAATTTAAATCAGCCACAGCAGATTCAAAGAGCAGGGTCTACTACTGCTGAACAAAGATGCTATCATTACTTCTCATGAAGGAATAGTGAATAAATATTCCAACTTTCAGATTTTTAATTATACTAGTATGACATTGAGTAAGGCACATTTTAGCTTGCTATCCAAAGGAATGAAATACATTCCTATTACAGGATTTAGGATAGTTGATAGCATATGTGAATTAAAAAAATATATTAGAAAGTTGAATTTAGCTATAATGTTCAAAGACAATAGTAGTGTTAACAAAGGACCGAGTGACATGTTAAAAAAGAAAAGTAGTTATATGCCAGTAATGAATCAGGATGTATGTAGATATGAGAAATTAGTAACTCATGACTTGTACACCATGAATAAAAGGCGAAAAAAACCTAAAAGTAACTTAACTAAAGAAGAACTGAATGTATTAGAGGAGTTATATACTAGTGATAGTATTAGGGTCATGAAGCCGGACAAGGGGGGTGGGGTAGTTATTTATGATAAAATGACTTACAACAACAAAATTCATAGTATTTTGCACGAATCAGGGAATTACGAGACTATTTCCCTGAACGAACTAAATATAGCATATAGGAGAATTGATCTATTTATAGAGGAATTCCTTTTGGATAATGGGATAACAGAAGAGTTATATAATTACTTGAGAGTCGACACACCCCTTTTGGCTACCATGGTGGGCATTCCTAAATTACACAAAAATTTGAGTGACCCACCCTTTAGACCAATAATATCGGGTAGCAAATCCAAAACCTATCCATTAGGGGTAGCTATTGATCATTTATTAAAACATATTTATGATAATGTTAACCATATGGTTGAAGATTCGTGGCAATTTTTACAGAATTATCCCACTTATTTAAGCGAACAAGAACTAATTTTTGCATCAATTGATGTCATTGACTTATTTATGTGTATTCCTAAGGAAGAAGGCTTAGAAGCCTTTTTGGAGAGTGTCATCTCACATAGTAAGTTAACTAATGAGAGAAATATGTTGGTCAATGACCTTATGTCTATAGTATTGGATAACAACTTTGTGTATTATGAAGGAGAAATTTATAGACAAATCAAGGGTGGCTATGGGGGCCGCTTGTGCCCCCATATACGCTAATCTTGTGATGCTAAATTGGGAAGAGAAGATTATATTCAAAAGTCATTTTTTTAGTAAGATCAAATACTACTCACGCTTCCTTGACGATATTTATATAATATGGGAAGGGAATCATGACTCTTATTTAAAATTCCTAGAATATATAAATGGGAGTAGTAATTATTTGAAATTTACATCGCACAGTAGTACTAAAGGTGTACCATATTTAGATACTCTTGTAGTTAGAACAGACTTGGGGTTCCAGTCCAAAATACATCGGAAGGAAACATTTACTAATTCCTATGTAGAATATACCAGCTGTCATCCTAGTAAGACCAAAAGAAATATTTACAAAGGCCAATGTATTCGGGCCTTAAGAATGACATCCAGTAAGGAAGAATTAATAAAAGAAGTTGGATTTATCACATCCTTGTTTACAGAGAGAGGTTATGACAAGGAAATGATGAAAGATATTAGTAATGAACTATTTAACAGATGGGGAAGGGACATTATTCCCCTCTTAGGTAACAAATACAAAGAAATACAACAGAATTTAGTAGTTGAGTCAAATAAGACCTGTATTAAGTCATACGAAAGGGCATGTATAGTTGAATATGGACCATATAGTAATAAAGTAAAACATATATTAAACAAATACTGGTATACATTAATGTCAAAGGAAGAGCTACCAGGAATTATAGGACCTAAACCTATTGTGGTATATAAAATGGGGCAGAATTTAAAAAACATTTTGGAAAGGGGTAGCAGAAGGACAGATAAGGAATTCAAGACACATACTAGCAAATGTGGACATTGTAATCAGTGCAATTTTATTATTGAAACAGATGAATTAAGGTTGGACAATTATAACAAAACCACCTTATTTTTTAAAAAGGGAAATTGTAATACCAAATTTTTAGTGTATATTGCCAAGTGTAATATATGTTCCGCTTACTATATAGGTAAGACGGAACAAAATTTTAAAAAGAGAATATATGCTCATACATATTGTATGAAGAAGAAGGATGAGAAAAATGCCTTGGCAAGACACGTTATGATTAAGGGCAATGAACATCAGTTCAAATTTGGTATTTTAGAAGTCATTAAAAGTAATCCCAGGGGTGGGAATATGAAAAGTAGATTAGCATTTAAGGAGAGTTATTGGCAAATATTTACAGATGCTACCACCCCCCCTGGCCTTAATGACTTTATTTCCACTAAAACTCTTTTAGAATGTACTTAATTTTACACTAGTATTAATTAGATTTAGCTTGTTGTGTATTAATATCAATTGTTTTGTTTGATTAATGTTCAGTATGTAAGTTATTAATCTAATTTAATTTTATTTTATCTTCATTTGGAGGTTATATATTTAGCCTTATATATACATCTAAGTGAAAGTATAGGAGTATATATATATGTAGTATTTATAGGTGAATGTATTTATGTGGCTTATTTTTATGTGAATGTCTCTTTAAATGTTTTTTAAATATTGGCGCCAAAATCAAGTATTTAAATGTTTAGAGGAGTTAATTCAATTGTTCTGAGGAAGCCTACGTTTTGTAGGTGAAAGCGCTAAACCTTGTACTAAATAAATTCTGGTCTTCATTTTTTACCATTGGACTAATTTTATTCTGTGAGCAGAGACTGCTTTAGTATTGCTGTACCAGTGATTCCTAAGTAAGGCGTTATAGCGTACCTGTTCAACGCCAAAGTTTTGTACAATGGTAGATATGTGGTGGTCGAAGTGAAGGTTGTGGTCAACCTGTGATCCCAGGTCCTTTACCACTTCATGGGTACTTAGGGTATTGTTATTGATTTGATAGTGTGAAGGGACGTTGTTTGTGCCGAAGCGAGTGATGATGCATTTCTTTGCATTCAGTTTGAGACCTGTGACTAATACACCAGTTGTTGGTCTGTGTGAGATCATCCTGGAGTATAATGACATTTATTTATTTATCATTTGTTTACCAGGAAAGCCCGACTTGGAACAAAGCCAATTTTCAGCGAAGGCCTGGGGAGAAATGCTCCAGACGTATGGCTTTGTAACGTGGGAGGAAACTGTAGCACCCGGAGAAAACAGACATGAATGCAGGGAGGATATGCAGACTCCACACAGAAGGCACTCCAGCTGAGAATTGAACTGGAGAACCTCTTGCTATGAGGTGACAACACTACCGCTGCACCACTGCACCGTCCAATGCCAACATCATTTGGGGATTCAATGATTGCTCCTAATTTGCAGTCGTCTGCAAACTTTGTTAGCTACAACCCTCTAGTTTTCTTCTGTGAAGTATATACCAAACAATAGGGAGCTCAGGACTGACCCCTGTGGCATCCTGTTGGTAACAGGTCTACTGGATGATGTGGAATTACCCACTTTGATAGTGTGTGCCCAGTTTGTGAGCCAGTTGGCAACCCATCTTATAACGAAGGGGTTTTCATTCAATTTGCTAAGTTTATCGGTAATGCCTGAATGTGGGATTCTGTCAAAAGCAGGTATGGTGTATGCACAGATTTACCCTCTTCAATGACCTAGGTCACATTTTGAAATAAAGCCAACAGATTTAACAGCATCTGCCCTTAAAAAAGCCAATTTATGTAGGATCCAGGGTTCCAAGGCCTTACAGATGAGGCTGGTCAGACTTATGGGTCTGCAATTCCCTAGGTCTGTTGCTAGGCCACCTTTGTGGAGGAGAATAACTGTAGCTGTTCTCCATTCTGTAGGAATAAAGCTTGTGGTTAGGCTAAGATTAAAAAGGGTACCTTCGTAGTGATGCTAGTTCATGCTTTAGCCTGTTTAGAAGACAGCCTGGTATGTCATCTGGTCCCATAGAGGCCGTGCTCTTTGCCTTGGACAGGGCATTAAGGATCTGCTCTTCAGATATGTAAGCTGGGGGGGAGTTTGGGGGAGGGTTTGTTGTAAGTTAGGAGGGGGATATGTGAGCGACATTTTTGCCAAACCTATCTGTTAGCAGGTTCACTATCTCTGTCGGGTCAATGAGTGTAATACTGTTGGCCACCAGTTCTGCACATGTTTGGGTCCTACCCTTTAGGTTACATACATAACTGTAAAATACCTTACGGTTATCTTTGGCACTACTTGCTAGCTTTCTCTCAAAGGAGCTCTTGGAGGATTTGACAAGTTTTCTTATTTGCCTATTAAGGCTAAGGAGGGTGCTTTTCCATTGTTGGGTCCTTGTCTTTGTTTGCTTGGACAGCAACATTTTGCCTTTAAGAAATATTAAATTCATTCATTATTTTACATAAAAATTCATAAATTAAGGCATATTTACTCCTGCATTACTTTAACTGCAAAATATTCTTTATGCCTGACCTGTAACAAACATCATGGAATAATATGGTACAGGAGAAAGCTATGAAGAAAAATATCTGCATACATAACAGAATCGCTGGTAGAAATGAGTTTATAATTATCATTCAAAAGTATCCATACCATATTCCAAAATGTATGACATTTATAATCTTTACAATAAGGTTACATGAGAGTTTTGACAAACCTATACAGGACAAACAACAATATTTTGAAACAAAAACTAGTCTCCTGTTTTTAATGCAGCCCTCTCTAGTATGGCAGACTGACACAATCTGTTGAAGGAAACCTTGGATCGTGACAGAGGCAGGCCTTCCCTGGCTCAAGAATCAGTATTACAGTATCACTAAGAGCCACTATTGTTTCATACTTCATTAACAATGCAAATCCAGCTGAGTCTGCCTCAGACACCATATTTACTAGCTTTCTCCTTTGCTCGTAGCGTATACGACACTAAACTATCCTCCTCACTTTTGAAATTTTAATCATGAAAACAATGCAGAGGAGGTAATAAAACCTGAGTATAACTGTAATATGACAACATTTGTAAGAGGAAGACTATAATCACAATAGAAACAGTGATCACCTCATTTGATTTAATTATATTTACAGTGATTGTAGAACACACACAAAGGTACTGATTACTTTATAAATATAATACACGTGATTAAGCACAGAAGATTCTTAATCAGATACTTAACTTTGTACCATTTTTTTCTAAATACTGAAAACAGAATCAATTTTACTGTAGGCTAATAAGCATGCAGTAAAAAATGCATATTATGCTGAGATAAAATGCAGAATCTGGACGCATAAAAATCACTTTTTAAAATGACATATTTTATTTATTTTTTTATTTATTTTACATTTGTTGACTGGGATAGTCCGACTGGATACATGTCCATTTTCAGCGGAGGCCTGGGGAGAAAAGCTCCAAGGTACAAACAGAAAGACATTGCATAAAACATGTTAGTAACTGTTTACAGGCTATAGCAGAAAGCAAGTTGTACAATTTCACAACAATCAGGTTTGATTAGGTAAAAAACCTAGAAATTGCAATTCAGTAGAGTAGCAATGAAAATATTACCTTACAATAATAGTGAGAGTGCTAGTCAGACTTGGAGAAATACTACAGCATTGTATTTAGACATTATATCTTGTGAAAACACATTGTGCTGCAGGTATCACTACTTATTCATGCAGCTTCATTTTCTGGACTTACTGCCAGCTGGGATACAGTCTGTATGGAATTCACATGCTCTTCCTATGACAACATGATTTTCACTGGGTTTACTATTTTTGTTTTCTCGAACATCACAGACATGCTAAAAGATGAACAGATACTTTATATTACCCACAGGTGTGTGTGTGTGTGTGTGTGTGTGAATTCTATGATCAGCTGGTTCTCTGCCTTATGCTCCTTGCTTTCTAGGACAGGGTCTACTCCCCCAAAATGCTAAACAGGATAAAGAGTATATCAGAAAATCAAGGAATGAATATGTAAATAAATTAATTAAAAAGAACACTACACTTTTAAGTTGTCCTTTTTTAACAAGCTGAAGAGACTATAATATAGAAATTAGACTGGTCCCAAAATGTTCCTTCCCTTACAGCTTCTATGCTCCTCCAGCTGATTGCTTATAGAGCCCTTCAAAACAGTTTTTTGATCGACTCCACAGCCAGAATTTATCAGGGATAAATTTTTAGAAAATCCAGCTTCTACACAATTCTTCAAAGTTTATTCAATGTGGGAAAACAGGGGGATAAGGGAGGAGCTATGCCCTCCCATTGTTTCCTCAACAGCCACAATAATCCAAATGATAAAGGCAGACCAGGTACAAACGTTACAATTTTCTGAAACTTCTAAAGCATCACTTAGAGCTGCCAAACCTTACAAGATATCAGAATTGTTAAAAGAGTACATAATGCAGATTCTACGGTTGACTGATTCTTTGGATACAAAATGTGGTGATACATGTAAGGTCAAAGAATCCATCTTTCATGTCATGGATAACATTTTTCAATAGATGCTCCTATACATTTAGATTTCATTTTCTCTAGCATGCAGTAACTTCAGAAATAGACTCTCCATAAAGTTAAGTAATAAAATAAAATATAGGACAAAATGAAAAAGGCTTTGAAGCTACACGTCAGAAGAAAAAAAAATCCTTTTAGGGCTTGGTGAGGTGCAACACAGTATCTATGTATCCTATTTGCAAAATGAAAGGCTCACTGTCACAAACAGAGAAATATCATACTGAGCAGGTGCACTGTTCACGAACATAATACACTCATATGGGTTGAAATATCATAGGCCTACTACACTGAAAGTGATGAACTACAAAAAGATCGATTAAGATTTGGGGTCAAGCCAAAGGTTAAATTTGAAGGAAAGGAAATTGAACTCCAAATTCTACACCTCTGCATTAAGTATTAGAAAAAAAGAAGTGATATAACAGACATCATGATATAACAGTATTAGACACCCACCTATGCTGCCCTACAATGCAATATTATGCATCCTGCTGTTCTGAAACTGAAAATAGATTATGTATGGTGCTCTTATGAAAGTCACTGATCAAGGTATTTCTCAACTTTTTGGATTTACATGATAGCTGGGTACTGAGATCCTTCTGGAGTACAGTCATTCTGGAAAAGTTTTGCTCCTTACAGTCAATCAAAAATGCTGCCTTAAAGCAGATAATAGATGGGACAGGTGTTACGTGCATGTGGTTATTCTTGATTAAATATTATAGGTTAGTATCTTGGCTGTGTATGTGAATACACTACATCTTCATGTTCCAGTTTCTGCTAGAGCACACATGTTGCGGTACCGAGCAGTGTTGCCTCCTTTATGTATGCGTTGTTAACATCTAATTTCTAAACTGCCTTCCCTTTTTTTGCACTCAGTGATTCAAAATGTCTCCTGCATAAATTTAAGACATCATGTATCCCAGTACTCCGGGCCACTCTGACATGTCATCATCACCATCAACCACAATTTCCTACAAGGGGTTTAAATATTGTGTCAGTTATTGCCATCTCTCTTTCCAATGCCATTATTCTACCTTCTTCAACATTCATGCCCAACTGTCACAGGTCTTCTTTCACAGAATCCATCCACCACTTTGCTGGATGCCCTCAGTTCCTCTTGACTACTACTTCTCTCTCTCCCAAATCTTCCTCATCAGAGAGTCTTGTGATTTTCTGCACATCTGCCCAAACCACTGTAATCTGTTCTCCTTGACCTCTTCTGCAACTGGAGCTTCTGATCTTATGTCCTCATTTCTTCATCTGTCCCACAGTGTGCATCCTACCACTCATCTCAGGCATTTCACTTCCATCACGTCTAGCTTCCTCAACTGTTCTGCCTTCATTGCCCAGATTTCTGTACCATACATACAGTAGTACTGGTCACACCACTGTTTTGTACACCTTATTTTCAGTTTTAAGTGTTGCATTCCATTCCACTACTGTTTGCTGAAGTTCTTACTCAGAGCTTGCCTACAATGCCACATTTCCAGCATATCATCCCCTAAAATCTGTTTGCTAATGTAGTCTATCGCCAGTGTGAACAGCACTGGGCTCAAAGCTGAAACCTGATGCACACTCATTCCCACTGGGAACCCCTCTAGGAGGCTGAACGTTGTTCATACATGAATCATCGGGTCCTTGTACAGAGCCTGCACTAATTCTACCAATGTTTCTGGGACTTTGAACCACCACACTACTGTCCAAACCAGCTTTCTTTGAACCTTGTCATATGTAGTCTCCAAATCTAGAAATGCCCAGTTGGACTCTTTTTTTTTTTTTCCCCTCATTTCTAATTTCTTCTCATTTATCTGTCTCACTGCAAACACTAGGTTAGTTGTGCTGCATCCTGATCTGAATTCAAACTGCTCATCTCCCATCTTACTTTCTACTACTCTGTGTATTTGTTTAACAGTCACCTCCTTTAGAACGTTCATGCAATGTGATAGGAGTTAGATACCTCTGTACTGCCCACAGTTATGAATGCCCCCTTTGTTTTTGAACACTGGCACTAGTTTACTTATTCATCAGTCATCTGGGATACGTGTTTCTCTCCATACTGCTATGAGTAAGCTCAGAAGTCATTTCTCACTATCTCACTCAACATCTTGATAATTTCTACTTTGGCCTCATCTCAGCTTGCTACTTTCCTTAGTGCTGTTCTTACTTCTTCTATGGTGGGCTCATCTTCTTCTCTGAGGCAGTACAACTTCATTCAGACGCTGCTGGAAGCACTCCTCTCATCTGCCTTTTATGCCCTGTTGGCTGGGATGCAGGTTGTTGATGGCATTGCTTATGAAGGGCGTATGATTATCTTCTTTACATTTCTGTCTTTGCCTTACAACCTACTGGGATTCTTTGTGCCATCCACTGAGTCACTTTCCAGAAGCTGGTACCTTTGTTATTACAGCTCCTCTCTTAGTCTTTGTTAGCCAACCAGTATTCCTTCCTCGCCTTGTGTGACTTTCCTCTCACTTTTCCCTGCACTCCTTTCTTTCTTTTGATGACTTCCTAGTCTTTTGCACTCTACCACTAGGTTTGCTTCTGTACCTTATTTCCATACCTGGCATATCTGTTCTGTAGTCCTTACACAGTTTTGAGGTGTTGCCATTCTTCTTCAACTCCACCTATTTCCTCTTCTTTTGGTACTAGAGCCCTAAGTAATTCCTTTAACAGTTGTGTTTTCTTTCTCCAGTCATATTCCATGTCTTCAGCTTGGTCTCAGAGCCTTCTCGGACTACTGCTTGCTGATTGTAGCAATTGCTGTTGGCTGACTGTTTCACTGTGGTTGACTTTGCAATCACTGATTCTAACCCAGTGCCCTTTTCATACTATGAGGAAGTCTACCTGAATTGTATGCTGACAACTTTTGAATGTCATCTTGTGAGTGCCTCTCTTTCCGAAATGTGCTGGCTACCATCAAGCCATTTGCCAGAGAGACATCTAGACTGGCCTGTCATTCTTTATTCCTGTTACCCCACCTATGTCTGTCCCAATATGGGAATTCACGTCACTCATTATCAACACTAATTCATGTTGTCCTGCTTTATCTACTAGGTCCTGCAACTGCTGTCTGAATGTACTCTCTTTCCTCACTATCACAACCCACACCATTTCTAGCCTGTCTTCCTCCTAAGCAGTAGACTCTGGTTCACAAGCCAAGTGGCGTTGCTGCAAGGACCTTCTATCTTGCCTCCTGGATATACAGGATGTCTGGATATACAGGATGTCCAGCATATTCCTTACTATCATGTCATCCACGTCCAAGCTCTATCCTTTAAGTGAACCTACACCGAGTATGCAGTCCTTAATTCAAGTTTGGCAGGTTGACAGGTTTTATGTCCAGCTTTCTCTCAACAGAGCTATCACAGGTACACAAGCTGGGCAACTGTATACCGATAGGCAATTCGTTTACTGACTCTGGGCTGCTGGGTTTATAGTGGGCACACACTGGCCAATAGGGGCTCAAACCACTCCCATTGTCAGGATCGAACCTTATACATGTGAGACAAAGATCTTAACCAGTATGCCAAATGTGGTCTTAAGCAATATCTCAAAGGATGAGCAACGTAATGATGATTTCACTTCTATGCTGTCTCGGAGATCAGAAAAATGCAGAAACACTCTGGCAACAATTTCAACTACCACTGTAAAGGCAGCTAATGTTAAGCTTTTCCTATCAGTTTTGCATTGCCTAGTTTTATTTACACACATACTGGTATTTGGTTCCCTCTATTACACTGATCATCAGGAGACCTGTACTTAGCGTTATCGGCTTTATAATTTGTTTCATGAACTCTCGCCAGTAGTTTTGTTGGGCTATTTTCAGCTATTTTTGCTAAACTTCATTGAAGGGCCTGGGCAGCACTGATGGTTTAGTGACCCCACTAAAGGTAACAAAAGTATAAATTATTTGTTAATGCAAATATTCTTTCTGTTGCATGACTAAGGAATGTGCAGTGCAGAAAGGTTACGTTACATCACATCAAAGAGATTATAATGCTGCAGCAAGTCAAACTGACCAAGAGAGGAACACGCTGTAACGTGAGTGAGAGGATAACTGCGTACGATCATTACGAGTGGGCCAAGAAGTGGCACATGTCACAGTTTAGGAATTTTATGACTTCAATAGGGTAGAGATGAGGGTAAATATTTTGATCAAGTGACAAGGTCCTATCAGGCTCATTTTGAAAAATGGTGGATAAAAATAAACTATATCTGTATTCATAGTGGAGGAGAAGGATGAAGGCCTGAATGCAACACAAAAGACACAATTTTAAAGAGCAGCCTAGACTCTACTGGAGCAAACAACAGGGGAGAGAAAAATGACACAGCTATAATGGTTTACTCTGCAGAAAAATCTTCTCTTGATCTTCCTTCGGACCATATCTAGCTTAGGCTATATATAGGCCTTCCAACTCCTGGAACTATGAACCTTCAGGCAAAGCCTCAGCTCTAACCAGTGATGATTCTTCCACTTGAGGAACTAACTTCCTGCCTTCCAGTTTCCAAGCTACAGCTTTGTTCTTCTTTATTCTAATACAGCCAATTATCTGATTAATTATTCCAAGAATTTTTAAAGAAATAAGTTGCATTTTACACAAAGTTGAAGACATATTATACTTCATCCCTCAGCAAGATGTCTCACTTTCCATCTTACGTATACACAAAAGGACATGCACATACACAAAGACACCACAGAAAAATAAAGTCCTATATGTGTTTACTGTACCATCAGTAACTTCCAGGTAGGCCTTAGTTATGATGCTTCCTGCAATGCTGAGTGCCTGGCAACTGTAGTAACCCACGTCAGATCGCTGCACGTTTGTGATAGTGAGGTCACCAGTCTGGGAGACAGAGAATCTACTGGAAGGCTGAGGAGGCTGGTACGAAAAAAGCAGGTTCTGAAACAAATGAAAATAAGAACAAAAATGATGCAAGCTAATCAAAGGTAATAACACTCTAGGTCATTTCATTTTACACATCTGATTTATACTTTAAAAGTGATCACTTATTGAAAAACATGTGGAATGCTGTTCAATAGCCTTGGTGGAACTTAGTAGCCAGTTTTATTTCTTTAGAATGGAATTTAACCACTCAGATTTAATGCTGTTAGTTGCCTTTCAGCGTTTTTTTTTTCAAGTATAGTTACTGATCAATCTGCATTATTTCAGGAGAAAACCAACATCATGCCTCAAATACTCAAACATTAAGCGAAGGCATTACCCTGAATATATGAGGTATGACAATCAGTACTCACTGTCAGCACTGTAGCTCACAGGGACCACTCCTTTTCATTCTATCTTAAGACAGATAAACACATTAACTTGGTTTGAACTAGCAAATTACTATACTAGAATGCAGAAAAAACAATACGACTGAGAAAACATGTCTTGCTTTCTCATTCTGTAAGGGGTACTGCATGAATGTACATGCATCTCAGTGCATTCTGTGGTTACAAGCTGCTGGACAAAACAAGAATTGTTTGTTTGGAAAACATATGAAAAGGGCTGCTATAATGTAAAGAGCAACTCACTTTCAAAGTGACACAAGAATAAATCGACAATTTTCAATTTTATGATTAAACACTTATAACTCACCAGTGTGACTGATTAAATTCCTGTGATCCTGCAGTATCATTTAATCTGGAATATAAAGCATTCCTGTGATCCTGCAGTATGATTTAATCTGGAATATAAAGCATTCCTGTGATCTTGCAGTATGATTTAATCTGGAATAAAAAGCATTCCTATGATCCTGCAGTATGATTTAATCTGGAATATAAAGCTACTTGCAATGCTATGCTGCACACAGCTCAAGGTGTGGGCAAGCCAGTGATGAACCAAGCACTCAATTACTGGGAACATCAATGACCAGTAATGTATAATGCATGGAACCTTTTTACAGACAAGTGCAGAGAAGGGAAGGTTTAGTAATTTAATTAACGACTTTAATAACCTGGGGAAGAGGGAGGGAATGGAATTCCAATGCATTTTCTTTTAGGCAGTGAAATACTTGAGACCAACACATACAGCAACTCCAGAGATTAGCAGAGGTTATTCTACTCAATACTTTTGATTTCTGGATGAGAAATTGAGCTTTCACCCCCCCCAAAAAAAAAAAACATCACTAGTACTGGCAGATAAATATGAAATAAGGACAATACCACAAAAGATAACATATCTAAGGTGGCCATGATCTTTATGCGTATAACACTAAACAACGGGATCCTATCCGAATTGTTGCCACCTACACATTCATTAGTATGCAGCTGTCTATAGCTATGAATAAAAGGAGTTTAAGGTCAAAGGCATCAAAAACTATTCCCCTGAACACAAGTGTGTGTGTTCCAGGATGGGATTTCCTTCTACACGAATGACTGACTGATTCAGCACAGTATGTGCTCAAATGGATGATTTACTAATGTCAGTACATGTTATGTATTTTACAGCTTACTAATCCAAGCTTTTTTTCCTTATCTACATTTGAGTCACAATTTCTAGTTATCTTAATGGTGACTGGAGAATGGGGAGCTGAAACAAGTAAGGGAATGAACATGTACGTGGGAAAACATGGCAAAGGTTCGCTGCTAAGAACTTAACATTTCAGAAAAGATAAAGCTCTATGAGTTTGTTGCCATGGGACTTCAGCTTACACAATGTTAATTGAGGGTGCCAGATGTTTTTTGTCTACGTTCCTGCAATCGATACACAACATATGGTAGTGGGCACACAACTCTAAGTCTCTAATTCCAACCTAATACATGGGATATGAAGCAAGGATTTTACTAATCATCTGTTACTCCCCTGCATCAGCAACTCTAAATAAATGTACTGTCCCAGCCATTTTAGAATAATTACACAGAATCTAGCAATGGCAGATTATGTTAATAGATTCAAAATATGAATTCTTGCCAAGCATAGTTTCTAGTAGCTGAGTATGTTTGTTCTCAAACCTTGGCAAAAGCTGGATGCTGATGTAAGCTAGCATTTGCTGATGGACACTGACCCATTTAAAAGTGCATTAAGAATGTCTTTTTTTTTTTTTTTTTTTGCTACATGAGGTGATTTCTCTGCTCTTAGCTTTATTACAAGCAACCAAGGTCATATAACAGAAAGTGATCGCAATATAAATCTGCTGAATAAGCATGTGCGACTATCCAGTCTCTCATCATGACTGCCAAGAAAGACAAGCCTGAAGAAATCAGAGGCTAGGAACAGTGGCACACTCTGAGGAAAAGAGCTCTGCAGGAGATGGCCTGATGTTTTGCAATAACAAGAGAGAACAACAAAAACAAGGCTCATGTGAAGGGTCATATTCTGTACAAAATGTTGATGCAGACTTAAAATAAAGCAGCATACCGCAGCTGTTCAGATGTTTACAACTGCTTTTCCCTGTTCGTGAATTATTTTAACAAAACTTCAGCTGAATGGAACTTATGCTTTTCATGACTTTTTTTCAACTGACTGCTTAATTACTCTTTCCAGCTGTGTGAAAATTTATTTATTTGCTTTTGTTTACCAGGAATGTCCTCCTGGGAATTGAAATACCTATTTTCATCTGAGGCGTTTGGAGAAGAGTTCCAAAATGAGGACAGAATTATATTTTAGTTCCAAAATGAGGACAGAATTATATTTTTGACAATTCAAAAGAAAAACAGTCAACAAACACCATTTGCAAAGTATTTCAAAGCAAATGGTCAACAAACATAATTTATTAAACATATCAGGTTAAGGGAATACATGTCCTCAAGACATTGTAAGTAAAATAAAAAATACTATATTAATACACTTGTATAGTATCCACAGAAGACAGAGGTAGGATTGCATACTTCAAACTGCAGGTGTGGTACAGTTGGATAGTTCATTAGTTGCCAGGTGATACTTTAGGTCAGAGTTGAACAGGTACATGTTATTTACTTTACTTTTTAAATTATCAATAACTCCAAGTAATTTTGTGTTGGTGATGCTTTCAATTTTCATGTTGTTTGACAAAATAATATTAAGGTCAGTGTTGTTTTAATTTATGTTTCTGGGAAGGAATAGGACTGCTATTTATTTATTTATTTTTTTTTGGGGGGGGGGGGCTAAGAGCAATTGAGATTTATTTAGCCAGTTTTCTATAGAGGTGAAAGCTTCCAGTGTGATTGTTTCTAAGGTGAGAAGATCTGGTATTGAACAAACTAAAGTTGAGTCGTCAGCATATTATATAATAAAGAAGAAGAGTTTTGATTCCTTGCACGTCATAAATGAAAATACTGAAAAGTATTGGCCCCAGTATGGAGCATTAGAGGACTCTTGTAGTGACTGGTAGGAAGGCAGAGGGGGAATCATTCCATTTTACACACTAGGTGCAATTTGATGGAGTTATGAGGCCTATAAGATTTGGTCTTCGGAGGAGTAGTTGATATTCTCTGTTGATGTTGGTGGGGTGATGATCATGGAGAGATTCTGACAGTGTGCGGCTAGTTTAATTTTTTTCAGATTTGGTTGATTTTGGATACTTTATCAAATCAGGCTGGTTGCTGTATCAGCTGAATCAAATGATACAGGTTAATATTATGAGGAGTAGAGTTAGGTTTGTTAAAGTGGCCATGCCGCCAGCTCTTTTACCTAAGCTGTCTTTCCTAATGATAGTATAACCGAGAGGAACAGTTTCTTCACCTTTAATTTCAGGTAATAACAAAGTTTTAGTAATAACCAGGATGTGGAGTTGATGAATTCAATCCATGAGTGAAGGTCAGATATCTTACTGTAGATGCTACGGTGTTGACATGAGTGAAGGTCAGATATCTTACTGTAGATGCTATGGTGTTGACATGAGTGAAGGTCAGATAACTTACTGTAGATGCTACAGGTGTTGAGATGAGTGAAGGTCAGATATCTTACTGTAGATGCTACGGTGTTGACATGAGTGAAGGTCAGATATCTTACTGTAGATGCTATGGTGTTGACATGAGTGAAGGTCAGATATCTTACTGTAGATGCTATGCTACAGGTGTTTGAGATTATATATTTGTAAGATGAAGGAAGAAAATGGGTTTGGTGTGTTTTACAGGGTTGCTGAGGAGGGGAGTTTTTATGTGGGGGGGTTGGGTGTTTTTTTTTTTTTTTTTAGGCTAGTGCTGGGTCAGGGTTGGGGTGTACATCTCCACTCTCTACTAGTTTATTTGGGTGGACTATGGAGTTTTTGATATTATGGAGAAGTAGTTTTGGTATTTTTTTTTTGCACTGGAGTGTGGAGTTTTGTATTTAACGTATCTTAGTAATGTGTGGTATTTGAGGAGGATTTTGTCTATGCTGAAGAGGGATGGATGGATTAGGGAGTTGTATCTGTGGACAGGTTGGTAAGTAGGCTTTTGTGGATGACTCGGCTTGACTGTAGGTAGGGCATGATTCATAAGTTGTTAATATGCTCTAAGTCTATCAGGGAAAGTGGATGTGGTCTATGTTTAATCATCAAATGGCACATTCGTCAAACATTAAGCATCAAAACTTCCTTTAATCAAAAGGCCATATCATCATAAGGATTTATATCAACGATGATAGTTAGCCGACATAAAGGAAGCTGGACATAGTACTTACTTATCAGTAACTTAGGTATAAGGGAACCTGCCCATTCCCTACCGTACTACGATCACGGATTTGGTATATATAATTAACAGGGGGTGTGGGGGGTACAGCCCCAATACAAGGAGTGTCTACTATTCACTGTATACTCATCTTGTGGGGGGATGCCCCACCAACTAATTATATATACCAACTCTCAGATCATACTACAGTGGGGAAAGGGCAGGTTTCCTTATACCCAAGTTACTGATAATTAACTACAACATCCTGCTTTCTTTATGTTGGCTAACAATCATCGTTCAATGTAAATCCTTACACTGATAAGGCCTTTTCATTAAAGGAAGTTTCAATGATTAGAATTAGATGAATGGCCATTTGATGAACATGACGTTCAACGATAAAACATAGATCGAAGTAAATGGATATGCATGTTGGGAGGTGTGAAATAGCTATAGAGAAGAGTATAGAGAGGAAACGGGAGGAAGAAACCACAAAAAATATTTGGATGTACCTATTGGGGAGGGGAGTTGATAACTACAGGATAGGGAAAAAGATTGTTTTTTAATTTGTAATTAATTGATTATTAGGATTTAATTGTTTGGCTATATTGGCAAATATGGGTAGTGAAGATGCAGGTGATTTGGCCAAAAAAATTAATGATATTGGGGGTGGGTGGGCAGTATAGGGAAGCCGCTCATTTTGTGGCTGAGTGGACTAGGGCTAGTCCACTGACAAAAGACTCGGATCCTGAGCTATGGTAATATACAAAAAATATCTGTTTATTCAGCAGTTAAATATTTGCTGCTTAGTTTGAGGGAGAAATAGATTGAAATGGAATACATGGCTTGAGGGTGACCAGGGAGAATAGTTGTTGGGGACAACTGCTCAACTCAAGCTAGGGCAACCTATTACAAGACACAGCAGGAATGGCACATTTAATATACTGTTTAGCAGTAAGGAAAGACCAGCTGGGTGTAAAAGACACTGGCTCAACTGGCTTACCTAATAGCAGCTGGACAAAAGCCAGTATTTTCTTTTTCTGATAATGCCTACTTTTGGTTTAAACTTTTCTGAGAGGTAATTGGGATGGGGAAATCTTGACTGAGAGATGGTTGGGTGGCATAGTCAGACTCCCAGCAGTAGTGGGAGATAACTAGTTCTCCTAATAGCAGTTGGATATAAGCTAGCATTTTCTTGTTCTTTAAAGTCTTCTCTTGTTTGACTGGCTGATCAAAAACATTTCAGAAGTAAGAACTACAATAATATAATGCTTTAGATATTAAGTTACCACATACTATCCTCATTTGCAAAGCAGCCAATTAAGCAATATGATTAGTCAAAGTTGCACAAATCATATCACATGAAGATTTTTTTATATTGTGTGATTTCATATGGCAGATTATTTTGAAATACAAACCTTCAAGAGATGTTGACAGATAAATGTTGATTTTCAAATGATACAAACCAAAACATTTTTAGAAAAGCGCAAATGCATGCATGTCACTTCAAAATAGCATACCTGACTTCCCTCTCTCTGCCAAAAAATAGCAGGCTGGGGGTTTCCTGCTGCCTCACACTGAAAAGTCACAGTTCTTCCCACAGCAACAACCTGGTCTCGTGGTTTTACTATAAACTGGGGAGGTTCTGAAGAAGAAGAAAAAGAAGATATTGGTGGTAGGTTTCAACATTATATTTAAGTACATATCTGGAATGCATAATACATGAGTGGAAAATTAAATTCAGAGCTTTGTATAGCAGCAGTTTGTTTGAGTTATGAGACATAATATCACATTCATATTTCTGGGTCAACTGTCCATGCCAATCTTAAAACAGGTTGATTTTATCAAATAAAACAATTTATCCCAAAGGGCCTGAACTGCTACGCTACAAATTACAAACAGTTAAAACCTTCAATCCAATTACTAGGGAATAAATTAATTTAAATCACAATGTGACTGAAGTTCGGCTTCATCTATAAAAGCAAGGGCATGTGCAAACAAAATTTATATGTAAATGAAGGCAAATGTGAAACATCTGCCTGGTCTGACATTATAAAGACTGCTACCTCTGTCAGCATTAATGGGTCTCATTTTGAGAAGCAAACACAGTGTCAAAGCAAAGAGCCTGCTCCACAGAACACTAGGTCACATGGTACAAGGTTATCTAATGGCCTAATAAAAAATGCATCCTAGCTGCATCATGGCTATTTCTTCCTGTCAGATTCATAATGAATGTCATAGTAGTGTTTATAGTTTTGTGTTTTATTATCTTATGAACCATTTGACATTGCAATTATCATTCCTGTCTAATTTTATCAGATTTTGAGATGATTTTACAAGTACAACTGCAGTTTTGTTAAAGACTCCAGTGCTCTCCTTAACTATATCACTTCTCATAAAGTTCCCTTTGAAAATTAAATTGGCTCTGATCAAGCTTTCCTTTAAGTGTGCAACATACAATGTGCCACATAAAGGGTGGATTTACTGGTTTTTATTAAAAGTACTGGCCATCCACCACAAAAAATTCCATTTTAAGGCTACTCTGCAAAAAAATCAGGATACCACTACAACTTCTATGGTGAGCAATAAAAGCAAATCTTTGTATATCTCATCGAAAGGTGTGTTACACATTCATAACAGAAAGAAATACTCATAATTTTCTTATAGTTCTTATCTGACAACATCAACTCATGTAAATAAATATTTGAGTGATTTACATTTAAAATCCTGGGACTTGCATTGCAGAGTCCTAAGATATGGAGAAGAAATTGCCCAAAATTTGGACTTACACATATTAATTCCAAGACTGACATTTCTTAGAATGTTTCCTTTCCTCTAAGATTAAGCAATTTCTTTTTTGGTATAAAAAAGAGAAGGGGTGGGGGTGTGGGAGGCTTGTCTCCCACATGGGCGGGGGGCTTAGGAGCATGTCCCCCACATAAAAAAGATATTCATAGGAGGAGAGCGATACATTCGATATTCACTCAACCTGTATTTACAATGTCTCAGGGCCCAGTAATGTGAGTTTCGAGATTTCACTAGGGAGCCTTTAGAATATTAAGATTAACGTGTATGTGACTTAAATGAAGTAACTATGTTACCTCTCAGTTCTTAAGGCCAGCAGACATTTATCAGAAATATTCCACTAGAATCAAACAACTGACTGCTATTTATAGGGTATAAGATGCTGACATTTGACACATGTAGAACCACTTAAAAGGGCAGTACTTCACAGTAAACTGAAACTGTAATGAAACATGTACTACCCATCTTTTATGCCTGTCCTTCAGCCACCTTTTTGGGAAAGAAATGGCACAAATTAAGTCACTATACAAGTTCTGAAACAAATTGACTTCATAAATGTACAGTTATTATATGAGTCATTCTATGAAAGGATCTATGAGAAACTACAACAACAACTGAACTAATTCAGCAATAACAAATGGTTCATTTTCCTCCAATACTTTTATTATGCATAACTTGGCAATACTTGGAACCAGCAGTCATTTTAAACTGCATTTCACAAATGCAGTCATTCTTAAGTATCTAACAGACGGACATGACTTTAAAAGTGACAGCCCAGACTGAATAATCAATCTGAGTGTCCCTCAGGGAAATACTGTACAATAAACAGATACTGAGTTAAGACAGGACTCCTGCTCCTAATTTCCCCTCAATAGTATGACAACTGGTTTTACATTTTACCAACAGGAGACAGGTACTGTCTGTAGAAAAGGACCGAGGCCACATTCAGCATTGGCCACAATTAATTTATGATGAGTGGCAGTTGCAGCTTCTTGAGAATATGGAAATGTTACCATAATATTGCACTTTGTTTGGGGATTCACCTGGCACCAGTTACTTTGCTGGATACTGTGAGCAGAAAATGATCATCCGTATCTGGAAGCTAGCTGCTGAAGGCAAAAATGGCATTCAACTCCCAAATCAGATTCTCTCATAAATATTTTTAATTAACTCTGAGCATCTGAAATTTCCAAATGGGATGCTTTTATTTCAGACATCTACTCAAACATGCATCAAACTAGCCACCAATGGAATATAATTTTCCTTTTTGCATTCAGTGTTATTTAATTCTTCATAACTGCACAGTACTCTTAAAATGGCACGTCTGGTTCACACTTAACAGCTTTAGATTTCCCATCATTTCAGAAGGCATATTAAACATAAGATGACCAAACAGTCAAATTGTGACATATACATTAAGGCATATAAGTCTTCAAGATCTGACAGCTGCCTAATCTCTTATTTTAACAGAGTATAAATTCAAAATTTTTTTAATTTTCATACTTCAGTCTTTTAGTTACATTTAAGCAATAAACAATGGTGGCTGTGTGGACTTTTTAGTGTTTACACATGAATGCTGCAATCAGTCAGCAAGTAAAATGTCACAGCAATTTAGCTTATACAGCCTATACCCAAACCACTGACTACTGCTAGTATAACTTAGCCAAGCTCTTTAAGTAGGTTTTACTGATTTGCAGTATTTGTTACATACATTTAGGGGAGAAATAATTGCTTAAAAATAGTCTACTTCTTTGTTAATGTATATTTTTTACTCACAATTACTTGGTTTGATAGTTGTTGAATACATTTATTTCTCTGGATGTGGTTTTATTTTTGTCATTTCCTTAAGATATATTTTTACCATTTAAAGTTAGCCCTGTGGCTTAATTCTAAACTGCAAGTCGTGTCTGAGTCACCTGTCGTTCGTCTGCTTAAAGTGCTAAATTTTTCCAATTTTCTTTTCACTGCTTTCTTGGAAAATATGTTTCCATCCCAAAGTAACAGAAGTACAGAAGTAGGGCAAACAGTGGAGTCTTTTCAAAAGTGTTTTCTTGCTTACTACTTTGGCCTCTGCTAAAGCAGTACGAAAGGGTTTAGGGAAAGATTCAAAGGCATCATTTGGCATATCTAGAGATGGCGGAGATTTCAGATTCCTCACCTGTCCAAGTCATAAGACCCAAAGGAACACAATGCCGATGAATGTTTTCCAAAGGAAATCACTCATCACCGCCTCTGTGATTTCTATGTGTGCACCAGCAGTGATGCCTTTGTTTTGAGAGATTTCAGACTTCTTTGTGTTTGCATCACCAAGGAGATGACATGCGCGCACACACACACACACACACACACACACTTTATATATATATATATATATATATATATATATATATATATATATACATACACAAACACACATATATACATATGTGTGTATATATATTATACATACATGTGTGTGTGTGTGTGTGTGTGTGTGTGTGTGTGTGTGCGTGTGTGTGGACATTCCAGGCCCAGGACATGGTATCACTTTTTGTCACAATTAATGACCACCAGGGACTCCCACTGTAGACCACTGTTGACTTCCACTGAAAATTATGTGCCACCTACTGAGATGATACGCTGTTGACAGTGTTATCAGTTTACTGTAGTCATACAGGCTTTCTGAATTTCATTACATCGCAAGATTCTTTATCATGAAACCATAATGGAATGTGATGTGGATTGTGTGGGCATACAACACGGTTTAGACATTAACCACAACTGTCAATGCTTGAGGTGCTAACATACTGTAGATATACATTCACCCAATAATGGAAGGAAAGCATTCACATTTGTATGGGCATTAGGGTTGTGCATCAATGGATTATATTGCATGTGACAGGAAGTTTGTCTTGGCATAGTACACCACAAAGAGTTAATGCGCTTGGCAGATGATACCTCCTGCTCCTGCATGTGCAGGTGACAGCAGTGTTTCACACTGTTTGTGCCTTGTACACCACAGTAAGCACTGAGGGTTAATGTGCTTTACATAAGCTTTTATTCGATCCCATCACTAGTTAATTATTCATTCGTTGATGCTGCACACAAAGGATAGGACATTACTATGCATGTTTTTCTAAACTTCCTGCCACTCATTATGTAGGCCAAGTAATGTCACTGAAGTAAGCAAGAGTCTTTCTTCCCTTCAGTTTCTTAATTAGGTTAATAAACATGGGCTTGTTCAATTTTGTTTGCCAAATACCATTGTAGGCATGAAGGTAAGGTTTGCACTTACTGAAACCCTAGCCTTGTGAAAATCGAAAAGAAACTAAGCAACAGAAACTGCTTGCATATAACAGCCAAAACCTGCAGGCCTGCAGACTGTACGAGTTCAAAAGTATGTATAGTTAACTTTTTCAAAATAAAACTCACATTTCACAGTGGTGAAGCATTCCTTGTGGCAGGGCTTCAGAGGAAAGATTCCTCTTAGGAAGATATTTACTACTATTTCAGAAGACAAAGAATTAGGCCAAGACATGAAAGCAGACATGGCAGTCATACTGATTTACAAACAGGAATATATCACACATTCTCTGTATGGTGCACTACTTTGCATTTAGGCAGTGCTACTAATGATTTCAGTGATTCTTTTTAGCTGTTCTAAAGCTACATATGTCAACTGATGTTATATCTTTCCTTCTGTATGTTATGTTCCTGTTTCTGCAACTATATACATCTACTACTCAGTGTAAAATATGCTACTACAACTGTCTGTAATGCAGTTTTCTTTTATATCATGTTGCTGCCTGGCCTAGGTAATGACTGAATATAACCTATCTTTTGGGACCCATTCATCTACCCAATTAAGGAAGAAAGGAGCTCAAATAAATACAAAACCTGATTCACAAGGAGTATACACATGTCAGCACTAGATGTAATGTGCAAAAAAAGGGGCATGGACAGTCCTTTTGTTTGTCTACAGTGAAAATAAATGACAAATTCTCTAACAGGATTTCCTGGTAGCATGCCATCTTACCTTTTCTTGTCTCCTGTAAAAACGTGAAACTATTCAATGCAACAAGCAATAATACTGTTTGCTGTCATTTGGACAGACAGTGAGCTCTGGGCATGGAAACCGGATGTGTTACTGAAACAATAAGCTGGTATCAACATTGGCTACTACAGAGGACCTGACATCATTTGGATCGGGAAAAGCAGCTAAACACATCCATGTTATTGTTATCAAAATGCACCACTCTTCGAACACAAAACTTTGAAATTTGTATATCTGGAACTGCATTACAAAGGCATATATGACATACCTTTTTAAGCAGCTTCCACGTGTCAACAAACATTCTCCTGCTGTGGGAGTTTGCTATGACATTCAATGCCCTGGCAAATGTCTTTGCTTAAAGACTGAATCCACTTTTATTAGTTCATTCCAATTATTTCCAGGCCAGACAGTACATTTGCTGAGACCAAGTATCTCATTGCTTGCTGAAGAACACCCAAGACAGTAGTGTTGTCTGTTCAAATCATTACCTGTCCTGGTTTAGCAGAGTAGTGAAAAGCAAGGCTAATCACACCACCCACATTTCTTCATTCCTGAAGGATGAGATTTGTGTGTGGTCCCAAAAGCCCTTAACTACGGTATGAAGTGAGTTCCTAACAATGGTGTAAGGCAAATGCTGCTATAATATGGGATGATAAATGAACAAAATCAAACAAGCAAGGGCAAAAAAAAAAAAAAAAAAAAAAAAAATGACACTGTTTCATAATCTCCTTTCAGTACAAACGACACTTCATTATTGTATGTCGTTGATGCTATTTTGAATGTGCTCTGCTCAAAAATGCCCAGAACCAGGCGGTCATTTTGATGCAATTTTATTTTTCAGCAAAGCCTCCTCCTTTTCTTGAAATGTACTTTGTGTGCTCCTTATTAAAACACTTATGTCTTTTCTTTCATTTCATCAGTGCCCTGAAACATCACCACTTTGAAGCTATTCTTCCTCTGAGGAGCTCTGGAAGCAAATCTCCGTATTTTACACCCTTTGAAGTTTTTTTAAAGCTACACATTTACTTTTCAGGGCATTATGCTACACCTGTTTAACAAGTAACAGTGACTTGTATTAGCAAAGTTTCAAGTCAATGAGGAATAGGACACTGAATGATAAAGGCAAAATGACAGTCATGTATTCTTCAGCTAGAGTTTCACAGTCTTTGCAACTGCAAGCAGCAAACTGTTTTACTACTCTAATCCAGTTTATTTCTGGCATATTTGTTTTTATACGAATATATACACACATGTATATATGTGTATGTACATCCCCACAGCTGACCACCAGTGGCCACTGGTACCTCTACTCCAACAATGACTCGACTAGGCTCTCTTGAAAACCCTGCACTGACCCAAGGGGCTGGCATCAGTAAGACACCTTGCCCACAATTGTTTCCCTGGCATTGCCAGCAAGAGCTACTCACTATTTGATTTGTGCCCTGTGCATAACTCCATCCTTCCTCCCATCCCAGGACAGGCTTCAGATGTCTGAACCACTAATCAAGCTGGGTTACCTGCATCATCAGGGCTTTATCCCTCTACAATGTGGCACTGGCTGATTTAGCTTATATACTTTAATGTAAAACTATAATGCTTGCAATGTTTTCTGAATGTCTGACATAGAACAGATTGCAAAATATTCATAGCTCTCAACTGTCCAGATTTTTGTAGAATGTCCAGATTTTGCCTCATGTTTTTGGTCTGTTCCTCATAAACTTTTGCAGTTTTCTGGCAAATCACTGTGGATTAAAGTCACTAAACAATGACATACATTTCAGGTTTTGACTGTATAGCCTGACTGTATAGCCTTTAGAAAATTAATTCTAACACAAATTTCATTATTTTACCAACATTTTAAGTTTATAAGAGCAATATTTAAAATCTGTCCCTATTTCTGGACCTTTTCCCCATTATTTTAGGCTGTGTCCAGATTTCTTACAATAAAAGAATGACAGGTATGAAAATATTAAAAGTGCCTCTTAGCAGTATAGTGGCATTATTTGTGTTCTTTAAAACTGTTTAAGTGTAATGCTCTTACAGTCTGATCCAATGTATGAATCACAAAACAATATAAATTTTGTCTCAACATTTTCAAATCCAGCTTCATAATGAAGCCAGTAAAATGTTTTTTTCCCCATAGTGAAAGATAATTCAACCACCTAAGTTACTCTTGTTAAACATCTGAAACATAGTTGTAAGTCACAACACTTAAGGAGCATTTAATGATTATACATATTTTTCTTTCTCTTTTATCATCTGACTGAATACATATTTTTTAACATGACACTGTCTGTTATACTGCAAAGATGACAGGCAGAAGATTTTGCAGATCAGCTAAAGTCCATGATTGTTCAGGAACTAAAAATATTTACATATCTTAAGGTCAGTGAGAGGACTTAATATTTATTGTTCCTGATCAGATAAGGATGCACTAAAATGTTAAAGTTATGAACAAATACAGAAATATTTAAATTTTCACTCAAGTTTCACCCATTTTCAACACTTCATTCAGACTAATTTTCACCTCCTCATTAAATGGGAAACGTACTAAACTGAGACTTTGAAATGAAACATAGACTAAACATGCCCTCATCAGGCAGTTCTGAATTACTATCAACAAATATTCTATAAATATTAGATACCATACTTAAAATGGAATGACCAAAATTACTTCTCTTAAAAGTCAGGGAACTAAAAGGAAAGATGAAACCTAATATGTTGGCCTGCTTCATGAGTCAGAGTCTGGCAAAACAAGGTGCAACAACACAACACTGTTACATTAAACATCAGTTAGGGAGGAAGATGGACTTGTAGAGTTCTACTTTAGGTTATGTTTACGTATATCATGAAATGTTTATTTTCCCAGGGAGTGCAATGATGCACTGTACAGGCTGCAGTTGATGCATTACACTCTCATAATGGTAAAATAGTAAGTCAGTTCTCACAGTCAAAGATGCTTAAACAGCTGTAACGTTTTATGAATCATGAAGTAATTACGGGTGAATTACATGAAGCAGAATAGCAAATAACATGAGACTGCCATGTAGATCCCATCACCACCAGGAATATACCTCTGTAATGTTAGAGAGATAAGCAGCTTTCACATGATGCAGTGTTTTTTAGCCACTGTAGTTTCACACCCATTACTCTCTTGTGTAGTAACTAATGTCTGCACACACCACTGAGCAATGCCCGAGACACAGCACAATTCAATCTAGGAACAAATTTATGGCTTCAAACCCATGACTGCTTTCCGACATCATCACGTAAGTAGCACACATGTCCCTAAAAAAATGCATATCACACAGCATAAAGAACACATTTCTCCAAATGACATACATCAACATAGTCAAACATGCCAAAATGTCCTCCCTTACTGTGGAATGAGTCCTACCCTACACTCTGCACCTATGGCTGCATGGACACTTATTGTTGAAATCTACTGCCATTGTTGAAGAACAGAGCCTAGAAGTTTACTTGTTTTTTTTTTCAGCTGTTTTTTTGATGTGACTAATTAAAATGCAAAAAGACAGACAACTGGAGATGACAGGGAGAACATGTAAAGGGGATAAGACCTGAAGATACAGACACACACTTGTCTTACAGCTTGGCTTTAATAGTAGATTCTGTCTTTCTAACCCTGCCAGCTTTTTTTTTTTTTTTAAAAAGTCATCAAACCCAGTTAAATGATGCATATCTGTACTTATCCATTTCCTTACTCTGACACCATAAATAACCTAAACCCAACTAAACTCCAACTCGTTTGTAGTTCACTGGATTACTAACAGGCTTGAAAACAGAAACACATTCTATGAGAAGAAATGGTACTGTCGCCAAAAAACAAAACTTTAACTAGTTCCATTCCTCAAGTTTCTGTCCTAGACCCTCATCTCTTTGTAATCTGTTTCTCTGAAGCTTGGACAAATGTTAATAACCACCGGCTAACTAAATCCACAGACAACTGCTAGCTAGAGATTATCTTACACTCACTTTCAGACTTGTTGATACTCCAACAAGGCCTTGATCACAGCAATAATTTGCATTCTGACCATGACCTTACTAAATATAAAAAAATGTAGCATAGTCAAGTCACCATCGGTACAACTAATACTCCTGTACAGTATCGCATAAATGGTCTTCACCTCAAGATTGACATCAAAGAGTCAGGATTTTAGAAATTGCAAAGAAAATGAAGTGTTCTTAAATCAGCATATCTCCAATAAGGTATGGAAAAGCCTTGTACCTCTCTCATCTCCTCTGCTGTGGATTATTTTCCAGACCCCAACCTTTTCTAATTTTCTTTTACTCTTCCCTTATACATCCCATCACTGAGCACAATATTCTACTTGTCATAAAGAGTTTTAAGCACACTTCCCAAATAAAAATACCACAGTGTTTTATAACAAAAACCTCCAATATTAAAAAAAAAAAAAAACAGATCCGTGTTTTCTGTCACCTACAAGCTCCCCGAAGATGATCTCTGCCTTCCACTGAGCTTTGTCAAACCCCGATTTCTTTGACCTCCTTTTCCTCAAAAGAAGATAAAAAGACCCAGTTTTACAAAAGTATCAACATATCCTCATATATTTATAAAAATAGTAACATTCAAATTTAAATTAGATGAATGGATTGAATTATGTAACTTTATCTGAGAAAACACTCACAACAAACTATCGCATCTGAATTTTCTCTATATTATCTCTGGTACTTTTCTCCTCCAAATTTATCCAGCTTCTCATTATTCACCTTCCCTCCAACATAATCCAAGTTCATATTCCATCTAGATCTAAGTTAACTCTATTTCCTACTAACTTTTATCTTCTAAGTTTACAACTATCACTTCCATCTTCACTATTTCTTGATCTCCTGTTATACTAACTTTCTTCTCTCTTTTTCTGTAATTTTCACTCATACTTAGCCACTAACTTACCTGTTTCCAGCGATACCCTTACCCTCAATACAGCCCAAAGCAACTATATACGCTATCTCCCCTTCATCACCATACTCACCTCCTATCCCCAAACTTACTTTCTACCAATGCTTGACTCTCATATACTTCTCTTACCCCCAACTATTTAAAATTCAAAGATTTCTATTTCCAGACTTATTCTACATCCAGTAATTAATCTCTCTCTCTAGTCTGTTTAGTCTACAAATACCATATCTATTTCCTTAAAAATGTTTAAAGGTCAATTTTTTCCTGACGGTGCTAATGTTTTTGGTTGCACATTTATCTTTGCCAATTGCTGTACCTTAATCTATGTTTAAATATGCATGCTAAATAGGAGCTAAGCGCTCAAACACATACCTTAAAGCTGCAAATAACTGTAAATGGAATGTTCAGAGAGCATCATACCCACAGAAAATATACTGCTAGGATTGTGCTCCCACATTCTAGAAAAAAAAAAATCAGGAAGTCAAAAACAAGAATATGTGGAAGATTTTACCTGGAGAAAAACCTGTCTAAGGAAATAGTGCCAAATAGACTCCCTCCAGATGATTTTGCAATTAAACTGAAAACCAGTTATATCTTCTACCTCACTCTCTTACTGTGTTGGATGTGCAGAGGTAATAATGTATTCCACCAGGAAAAAAATGACTTAAGACAGGATGAAACGTAAATGCACAAATGTATGCAGCCTTGAGAACAATTCAACAAAGGGATCAAAACCCGTAAAAAATCATGTACCAGCTCTTGACGTTTAGGGGTTAGATCTCTTTTAGAATCAAAAGTTATAGGCTGCTCACAAAGACCACAGAAGTTATCCAAATTTTAAATAACTACTTAGACAGGCTTCCTTCCTTCCTTGATGGTCCTCAAAAGACTGCCAAGCCCTCTGTGCCCAGAAAACACTACTACTGTAACATTCCCCATCTAACAAAAACATTATTTATAAACATGGCAAAAAGACTGGGTAGCCTAGCATCGCTTTGGAGAATGGCAGTAAAATGTTTGGCTTTCCTTATTTTCATTATGTTCTTCAGTACTGACTGCTACATCCCTGATCTGACCACTTTTTAAGTCACTGAAACTAGACCTTTAGTGGATGAAAATTACAGATTCAGCAAAGTGGTCCTTGACAGTATATATGCAAGTGCATCCACTTTCGTGTATTTTAGGTATTAGTGCAGGGATCTCAAACCAACATACATTTGGGTGATGGAAGCTACTACATGATATTTCTAGCCTCTCTGACTGTGTTTTTAGTTTTGAAGACCATGGCCCTTGGCTGAGTGTGCTATTCTCATGTAGATCTCATGGTCATGGTCATCTAAGTTTCAGACCTTTGAATTAGGGTGTACCATCCATACAATGCCATTAAGTTACATCACAAGGTGATAAGACCCCAATAAAGAATATTTGCAGAGTCTTTCATCTATCTTTCGGCTTTTCCTGGTTAGGGGTCGCCACAGCGGAACTCCGGTCCGCTAATGATTGGCAGTAGAGTTTTACGTGCTGGCTTGCTGGGCCTAACGCACAGCCTTCAACGAAGGAACGCCCATTCACACATGTCGCCACACAGAAGATGCTCTAACTGAGAATCGAACGGGCAACGTCTAACTGAGGCGACAACGCTACCGCAGCATCACCTTGCAGAGTCTTTCATATGGGACTAAATAAAATGTCTGTATGCTAATAATCAAAAATGTACTTGTACTCAGACAGTAATGCAGGAATCAGCTTTTAAGATAATAAAAACAGGTAAGCTCTTTCATCTCACTGTCAGAGATATTTTAGACAAAGAAAGTGCAAGGGGTTTGATAAAGCTGGTCCCTCCCATTATGCAAATATAACCACTAAATAACAATACTTCAAGGGGCATTTCCTTAAGTCTGTCTTGAAATCACAGTGTTCATTTATACCATTTGCAACACTTTAGCAAAACCTGCCAAATATTTTCTTTACAATTTAACAAATTAAGTTATCCCCCTATATCTAATACACAGGTATCAAAAACGAAATAAACATCTCTTAAAATCTGAACAGTTGAATGCTTGTACACTTTCTTTCTTACGCCATTTTTTTAGACTACATAATTATGCTCATAGAACCTCTTATTCAATGATCTTGTGGTCCTGCCAACATAAAAAGCCTGAGATGAGACACAAGAGGCTGCATGTACAACATTTATATAAAATAGCTGAAATAACAAGGTTATTCACAATTTAAACCAATGTTGTCAAAAAAATGAGAGACAGTTAGAAATACACCTGCATTGCTTGCAACTGTTACATGATTAAGTTCATTTTATGCTGTGATTATTCTATTTGCCATGACTTTTTTCTGGTGCTTTCAAGAATGTTTTCAAGTTGAAATTTTTCTTATTAATAAACTGTTCAATTACCTCCAACCTTTTAATATGCTCTGTGAAGTGCTGATTTTTATTGACTACCTATGCTTACTGGGAAAGGAAAAAACATGACAATTGTGTAAAGACAAATGGCGACAATTACAGCTGATTTATAACTTCCAGCAAAAATTATGTCATTCTCACTAAGAGTATATGCAAATGACACTACAAATATATTTTTATCTGTCATCTGTATAACAGTACACGCTGTTACAGAACCACATCTTACACAGCAGTATAGTCTTCTGAAGTCCTAATGGTTGTTAGGTCTGTATTACCCCAGTAAGATGTACCATTGTTTGGGTTGTCCTACCACCACCACAGATGCTCAACTGAGGACTTTTTTTTTACCAGCTGAGGATTCACTACAATTGTAAAAAGGTGTGTTAATTCTAGCTCATGTGGAAAACATACTGGTGTCATGCTTCCATTCATGCAAGGTATTACCAGGTGTAATTGTGGTCCCTCCAGCGCCCTCCCCTTCTTAAGCCACAGCAGACATATTTCTGCATCTAGCATGAAAATGTACGATGAGGCACAGACCTTTAAGCAACATACAGATTAGGAGATCATATCAGTGTAAGTTTTACTTATTTATATTTTTAATGATTTCAATATCTCAGGCCATTATTCCCTCAAAATCATACTCACTGTCTAGCTGACCAAACAGGGAAGCATACAGTATTCTAACAGACTTGGGGTATAACAATTACTTTGCCTTTCAACTCAGACATACCCAGTTATAATTAAAATCATACCTCTTCTACACTTTTCAGGTCATATAGCATGGTTACCTTGCTATTTCCGCATTACCTTTTCATTAATCTGAATTTGGTGCTCAACATTACTTCCATTTTGGCCCTACTTTCTTACCATAGTTTATCCTTACTTTTTAATTCTATCAAAGATGCTACTACTAGACAGGGAGGCAGTGCTGCTATCTCAAAGGTATGTGCAGTGGTGATACTCCAGTGTACCTATAGCTGTGTACATGTTGTGTGTGTGCAAGTGTGCATATAAATAGGTTTACTGTGACATTTATGAGTACAGGTTTGATGAAAATGGGAATGTCGAATCAAAGTTGGTTGATTACTGTTTTCACCGACCTGCACTACTGCAAGTGTGCAGTTACGAGAATGCCACCATGCATTCACACACATTAACAGAATTATGACTACAGATTGTGGTACAGTGGGGATCGGGAAATTGCTCTTTTTCCCCACTGTAGTGCGATCTCGGAGCTGGAATATATTTGCAGGGGGGTGTGGGGCATAGCCCCCCCTGCAAAAAGATAACATTACGTGGTATGCAGTAGTCACTTGCCTCACAGAATGTTGAAAGTGTGAATTTGAATTTGTTGGTATGTGCACTTCGATATTCTGTACTAACTGATATGCTGAACTTCGCACATCTGATTCGCAGATGTGAATGGATTTTTTCTGCACTTCGACATTGTCATAGTGTGTGTGTGTGTATGTCTGTGTGTGTGTGTGTGTATATATATATATATATATATATATATATATATATATATATATATAAGGGTCTACTTCACATGACTGAATTTCATTTGACCGAGACCAAAATACATAATTTTCCAAATACTGAAAACTCACTTGACAAAAACCTGAAACTCATTATACTGAAACCTTACAATGCTAAATTTCAAAATACTAACTTGTAAACCATAGACATGCACACTTACACCACCAATGACTAACTATCCAGAAATTAAAAACTACTTATGTACCCTCAACAGAAACTGCATGATATAAAACCAAACTAGGTGGGGGGCTGTGCCCCCCCAACTATATATACTAACTCCAGGATCACACTACAGTGGGGAAAAGGGCATATACCTTTTACTTACCTTACAGTAGTCTACTCGCTGCCACTACTGCTTGGAACGCACAAAACATCTGCTATATTACTTGAGATACTTCCCATAAAATTGTAAACAAATATACCCACATTTAGAAACACTACAACACTACTTTCTACATGACTATAAGTATTCTGATAATCAGCACTATAAGTTACAGTAATTCTTTTAATCACAAGCAAGTCAAAGAGGAGGGAAACCCACATCATGTCTATGGCTTACAATTCAGTATAATGAGATTCAGTCAAATTAGTTTTCAGTATTTTGAAAGTTTGGAATTATGATCTTGGGCAAATGAAATTCAGTCACGTGAAGTAGATCCAGATATAAATAAACATACACATATGTACATAAACTATATATATATATATATATATATATATATATATATATACACACACACACACACACACACAAATATCTGCATCCATCCTGTGATAGACTGGCATCCTATCCAGAATCAGTCCTCTGCCTTATGTCTGCTAGCTGGTGGGACAGATCACAGCTCCCACATAACCCGAAAAACAAAACTGGGGATCAGTAAAATTTATGACAATAACTAATAACAACAACTAAACTATGTTTTAAGAACCCAGCAACACATCCTATAGGTATCAGAGTACTTTATAACAACAGATGGTACTTTTTAGTTAACTGACCCTGATTCTGAATAATTTACTTACTGTCTATACATGTGCTACATAGCTACCTACATGGATGCTGAAATGTACTGAGCATAGCTTGAGTCATTGCTGAAATGAGCCGAATGCACCCAGCCCAGCTGGCAAATGAAAAAACAGTTCTTAATACACTGATGGATTTTAGTATGTATATCCTGCAAAAATAGACTTTGGGTACTGGGCTAGAGCCTTCAAATATGTCGACAGCAGGGTAGGCTTCTAGGGAAGAATGAGGACTTTGGAAACATTTTCTCTGTCCTCATATGAATCTCTCTGCTCCTAGTTGAATATATACACAAACAAATCTAAGTAATAAGCAGACTCAAAGTATTCTATTTCTTGTGTTTTCTATGAAAAATAAAAACTCTCAAAAATGTTAACAGCAGTATCTTGGACACATCAATCATTTGTTTATTCATTTTCATCAACTGCTTACTTAATTCATGATAACAGGGAACTACAGACGTAACAGGCATAAGGCAGGAAAAGTTAGTTTGGGTCAGGAATATCAGGGGATATATACAAACCCTTAGGATTAATACAGAGCCTCATCAAACCAGCTAACTGCATGACTTTATGAAATAGAAAGACACCACTGAAGACTCATTAAAGCAATGGGAAAACGTGTCAACTCTACAGAAAAGGCACTCACATCTGGGAACCAAACTGAAGAGCCTGGCAACATCAGATAACAAAACCAGCTGCTTCGCCTTTTCTGAGACATCGTGCTAACATTTTTTATCACCTTCTTGTCATTGCTTCTTCCACAAGACTACTCTATTCATCTTGGATTTTCTTACGGTGTCAGTAGCACCTTATACTAAAGTAAAAGAAAATCTGAATGCTAGTTACTCGATAGGGTGTCACCTTTTCAAATACCCAAAGTGGGACATTTTTTATAGAAATGTGAGATTTTTCAGGACAAAACATATCAATCGCCAGTGCAAAGGACAGAGCTTCACTTTTTGCCAAAATAAAAGCTCATTCTTGTAGCAAATTAGTTGCTTATGCTATTTCATACAACATTTAGGTGTTTCAGATGCAAAATAACTGTTTTATGCAACTACTAGAGAAAACGTATGAAATATTTTTTGTCCTAAAATCTTAGGACATTTGCCAATTTTTATTTTTTTCTGCAGGGCACAACTGCAAAGAGGGACAGGTGGTAACCCTTTACACGACACAATTTAGGTATGTAAAGAGAAGTAAACCTCTGACTTGTTAATGAGATGCTTCCTGTGTCAAGGCTGCAGGGTTTGAATCTTTTCACCCTCATTTACCTACTGTGTGATCTTCTAGTCACTTAACCACTAGATGGCAGTACTGACTAGGAACACCTAGTTTCCCCTTTATTGAAACTCCCACATCTGTTAACCAAACTTAGTTTTCAGCAGACCTTACATTGTTTTCACAACACCAACACAGATAGGTAATGTCTATATTGCAGTTGCCCTCCAAGTAAACCAGTCACTACCCGTAACCACAGCCAGTCATTGGTACAGGTACAAGGTACCTCTACCCAGTTATCCAGCTATAAACACCTCTCCCTGTTCCTTTTTAACCTGGACCTCTGTCCCTCTGACTTACCTGCACACTGGCATACCCTCATAGATTTTTTCCTTGTGATGCCCCTAGCTGGATAAACCCGCTATGCTCAGGCTCACCCTGCTCCACTACCCTACCCCCATTCCCATCCACCCCAAAACTCATTTAGTTTACACACTTAACATTCCTCCCCTCTGCTAATTAACCAATAACCCATACCCACTTAGCCCCTCCCCTCCGACCTACCTCTTCCCTCCCACATCACCATCTTCATTTTCCCCTCCCAATCCCCCATTCCTTCTATCTCTCCCAAAGTTCTAACTTACTGTACTACCCTCTTGCCATTTTTTTGCCTCAGTCTTTCTCTGCATATCACCCATTTCTGCTCTTTTAAAGTCTCTCCAGTATCTGTCTTCCCTTATTCCCTTCTCAAATATATTCCTATTCACTATAACACTTTAAAAGAAAACATATTACTCCCTCATAATGTCACCCTTTACCTCACTATCCCCCTCCTCCTCATACTACCACTTGCTACATCTTACCATATATCTCTGCATTTTCCAGTAGTAACACAGTAACACTCACCATCCCTCACAGCTACCACTCACTCATCAATGCCCACACATTTCCCATCTCCCTAGACTGATTTCAAATCTCCCCATCCAACCTCTTTACTAAAAAACATTACTCATATATATATATATATATATATATATATATATATATATATATATATCTTTCCACCATCTTATCAGAAATTACACCCACTACTCTTAGCCTACTCTCTTCCCTGCTTGATTTCCTTCATTCCTACTCCTGGATGGGGACATCCACCCTAACCCAGACCCTAATTCCTTTTCCTCCGCTTCTCTCAAGCCAACACTCCCTACCTCCCACCCTCTCACAATCCCCCCAAAATCTTCTTCTCCTTCATCAAAATCTCTAACTATTTTCTCACTAAATATCCAAAGTATTGTAAACAAAATTCCAACATTACATGCTTGGATCCACGTAAATGCTCCTAACATCCTTACACTGTCAGAAACCTGGTTAAAAACTCACATCTCCAACTCCGAAATCCTACCCCCAGGTTATAACATCTATCGTGCTGACAGAACAAACAGGAGAGGTGGAGGAGTAGCCATCCTCTACTCTGACAAACTTACTCTATCTCCACTCTCAACTCCCGATACCCAGCTTCGCTCCTGCAGAAATCCTAACTGTAAACTGTCATTTTAACCCTCATAGGAAATTTGCCATTGTATCCATATATATCCCCCCAGGTGACAACATCTCTATTCTAGAAAACTTTCCCTCCTAGTTCACCCAGCATATCACACATTAAACTATTATACTTGGTGAAGTCAACATTGATTGGATTTCACTCTCCTCCTCATCTCCAGTTCTTAACCTCAATCTATTTGGATTCCACCAACTTCTATCCTCCCCAACCAGAACCAATATAAACTCAAATACAGGTTCTATAATTGATTGGATCCTAACTTCTGAACCCAGTCTTTATCATAGCCCTGGCATTCTTCCCAACTCACTTAGCGACCATTCCCCAACCTATATTCATAGAATTTTCAAACACTCTCCCAGAGAACATCACTACAGAGAGTGTCGCAATCTAACTCAATTTGACTCCAATAAATTTTAACTCTATACTGTCCAACATCAACTGGACATTACTCCATAACCTCCCTCTAAATGATGCGGTAACCACTTTCAACAGAATATTCCTAGATGTTCTGAACTCTACAGCCCCAACCAGAAAAATTAGAGTAAAATCTAACTGTGCCCCCTGGGTCTCTAAGCAAACCTGCTCTATTATGCATCAGAGGGATGCTGCCTGGAAAACTTGGTCCAAAAATTGAACTTCTTCCGTGCTCCAACAGTATAAAGAACTTAGAAATTTGTGTAAAAAACTAATCTTAAAAGACAAAAAAACTTTCTTTAATTTCAAACAAGGCAGCCTACACAACCCCCCCCCCCAAAAAAAAAAATTTTGGTCTAAAGTTAACAAAATTCTCTATCCTACCAAACATCCAACCCCCAACCCCTCCCCTCCCAATATTCCCACTGAGACTGCTGCACTTTTAAATAAACACTTCATAGAAACAATTAAAAAATGAACTCATCCAAGTCCCAGCCTTCTACATTACCCATACCCCCCAATCCCTCTTCCCCCATTTCATTCTCCTTTCAACCAGTCCCCACTGCTTTCATCACATCACAACTTAGTGAACTTAAACCTTCCTCTCACTCTGTCGACAACTCACCCCCCACTTCCTTAAAATTTCTGCCAAATCCATTGCTTACCCAGTCTCTATCATTATAAATCACTCTATTACAGAAGCCCTTGTCCCAGACATTTGGAAAGCCTTCTTCACAATCCCTCTCCACAAAGGTGGTAACTCCATCGACCATCCAACTACCATCCCATTGCAATACTCTCCTCACTATCCAAAATTCCTGAAAATGTGTCCAAAACTAACTACTTAAACACTTGCTAAACAATAATCTTCTTACTCCCACCCAGCATGGATTCAGACCCCACCACTGCACATCTACCACACTACTCTCATTCACCCAAACAGTAGCAGAAGCCTGTGATAACAACCACCTAGTTCCCTGCCTATTCCTTGATCTCTCCAAGGCCTTCGATACAGTCTCTCACTCCAAATTGATATCCAGTCTTTCTGATCTCCATCTCTCTACCACCACTATAAATTGGTTCTCTAGTTACGTATCCAACAGACAACAATCTATATGCTGGCAATCTGTCACCTCCCCGTTTCTACCTGTCAACACAGGCATTCCCCAAGGGTCTAACGTGGGTCCCTTCTTGTTCAATATCTTTACAAACAGACTACACTCTGCTACTAAGCTGTCTACTCTCTTAAAATACTCTGATGACTCCACCCTTATCACTACCACCCACAACTTTCAAGATCTCCTTGCCCATACCCAAGACACCTTCACCTCTGTTGAAACCTGGCTCACCAAAAACCTATTAAATATTAAAACCAAAAAAAACTTAAGATTTTACTTTTCCTGCCTAAAACATTGGTACACCTCAAACCCTCCTTCTCAATTACTTCTCTCAGCAATACTATCATCATACCTGAACCCTTTACTAAATTACATGATGTAACTATTGATGACTAACTAAAATTTGATATTCACGTCAACCAAAGCATTAAAAAAATTAATCTGAAATGTGGACTTTTGTACCATAATCACAAACTACTCTATTCCCTCCACTAAACCATCTCTTGCTATATCACTTCTCTTACACTGTCTTCTATATGCAGCCACAGTCCTTACAAACCTTCAGTCATCTCTCCTCTCTAAATTAGAACAAACCTACCACACAATAGCTAGATTTGCCTCAAATCTACCATATAAATCCCACCACTGTCTCTTCCTTAGGTCTTTACTATGGCCTGAATTTCAGAAACAACTTCTTCTTCCACAACTACACATTACACACTCCATACTCTATAACCCCACTTCCTGCCCTTCCATCTCTAACATCTTATCACCCTATAAGCCCACACATCAGCTTCTCACATCCGACAAACACCTTCTTGACATCTACAAATCTGCTAACAATATAGGCAAGTCCCTCTATAAATTCTCTATTGCCCATTCCTGGAATGCCCTTCCCCTTAATGTAAGAAGTATCCTTTATAAAGCCCAATTTAAAGACGAGCTTAAAAACTACCTACTAAACACCTGGTTCTGTCCATGTCAAACTCCTACTTGATATTATACTGCTCTCTTCCTAATTTCTTCTTCCTCACTCTAAGTATATATCTTATTTTTCTACTTGTCTCTCTAATATTTCCCTTACTTTCTTTATCCTACTCCCCACCTCTTGTAAATATTGCTAAACATCAAGTTTCCAGCTGTTTACATGCACATATTTTGGCATATTGAACTTATTTGATGTTATGTACCTGACTTTACTTTTCTGTATCTTGAACAAAACTGAGTAAAAATGTGTTTTCAACCCTGCAATTTATAACTACTTGAAACTATATCATTGTAAACATAGCTATTTTTGTGATACTTCTGCAACACTTCTCTTATATTGTTACTTGTATCCGGAGCTTTTCTCCTCGGGTCTCCGCTGAAAATAGGCCTCTGGATCAGTTGGACTAACCCGGTTAACAAATGCCAATAAATAAATAAATAAATAAAAACCAGACAGTGCTTTGGGGCAACTGGGAATTTGGTATAGGCTCCTTAATAGTCTCCTATGTAGCATGTATAGCAACTATGAACATATCAGCGTGTATATCTCTCTATTTCTGACAAACTAGAATACATACAGTTTTGATGCATTCTTTCCAGTAAAACTAAAAAAGCAAATATGAACCATGATGATTTGTCATTCATATTGTTACATCTAGTGAAATGACCTTTTAGTTTAGAAACTTTTTTAATATCATACGTAAGTATTCATTCTGAAATCTAACTCCAAACTGTGTATGTACATTTCTTTGTTTGCCAGTTTAGTGCTAAACTTAATAAAATTCTGCACATTATACTATTAGCTCTTCTGTCAGATGGAAGACTAACAAAAGTGACGTGCATCAGTTTCTAGCCACGAAATGGCGTGACCTTAGTCTTTATAATTATAAAACACACTTTTGCGCTGTGAGCCTAAGCAAGTGTCAAGGTACTATGAGACACATGAATAGTATGGGTTCTTCCATCTCTGAAATTGTGGTTTATATACAAGATTACTAACCAGCAAGGAAAGGACTCCACTGCTGAATTCAGTAACTGTCAGGCCATTGGTCGAGAATACAAAGTTCTAATATTTCACTGTATGAAGGAGCTTATTTTCTTTTACCCTTAGACTAACAGCCTGTCTTCTTACGCAGACCCAATTCTTAAGGAGTGGAAAAGACCCAGAATATGAAAGTATCTGCTTCACACAAGCAGAACAGCTCATGGATTTGTCACTGGTCCTACATTCTGGCTGGGATCTTGCTGGCAAGACACTGCATACAGTTAGTGTAACAGAAACATGATGCATTCTGCCCCCCCAACTCTGTCAACAGTACCAAACCACATTGACTCACTTAAAAAACCCTGTAAAGCAAGGAGAATTATAAGACCAATTGGCAGGTAAATTAATAGACACAGGAAAATAATGTCATACTCAGAAGGCTGAACACAATGTCATATATCTTAGAAACAATCATTATATTTTTTCAGCACAACACATTCTCAAATTATTTTCAGAAAAGCAGTGACGTAATCTGACTCCCAGTAAATAGCGTGCTGTAGTCATTAAGGAAAATGCTAATACTGTCTGAACATTATGCACTCACCAGGCCAAATTTGTGAAGGGTGTACCTGTCAAGACTGTAGTAAGTTTCTTAAAATATACTTTCTCATAGTGTCGGTTGCACTTTTGCTACAGCTCAGTTCACAGAGATGTGATCAATTATGTCTTTCCCTGTAGTTTATCGTCTGAGATCTGACCACACAGAGTGCAGGAGAATGAGCAAGACAGGCTTTCAAACACATGTGAACAACTGCTTTCTCTCTCTCTCTCTCTCTCTCTATATATATATATATATATATATATATATATATATATATATATAAATAACAGCACAAACAGCTTGTAACCATGCAGCAAAGCAACCAACTAATAAAAATAAAAAGCCCATGTAGTGATGTTCTCAAAAATAAGGCTAAAGCTCAGTTAAGGCAGTCCATAAGGCAATCCACAATTCCAGAGTACAAAACTTTAATAATAAAATAATAACATCAAAAAACATTTAAGCGGTTTCATCCTAATACACTGGCCTTCATCAGAACCATTTCCAAAAAATACAGTGCTCTTCCATTGTTTAAAATAATCATATGACTCTAATTAAATCTACTTCTCATTTTTAAAGGTGTACCCACCATAAAATAATAAAAAGATAAAAATGAACAACAGTTCAAAATTAATAATTATAACTCAAGTGCCTTCCTCCTTAAAAATAGGGTCAATGGAGATGTGGTCATTAATACATGGAATCATAGTGGCATTCAACCTAAGCTGCCACCTAAGCTCACATTCTTTCATTCTGTTCTCCCCAAAACCTCCCCTTTCATCTTTAACACTTTCTAGTATACCAAATAAAAACGTGTTTCCCTGACCACAGTACTTAATATGTTTATAAAGTGTGTTGTTACCATCCTGATGCTTGACGACATGCAAATGTTCATAAATATGCTTACACAAATTCCTAATAGTTTTGCCAATATAAAAATAATTACAATTATGATAAATAGCAATGTAGACTAGCCCACTACTACCACAATTCCCCACATTTAAGAATAGCTGCTTTGGGGGCACCCCATCTAAAACATATCTATCCTACTGCACCTTTCGTATTTTTGTACCCCCCCCCCCATCTGTTCTTGGTGACATAATAGGATATTTACAAAGATATTTTAAATTGTGTCCAGTTGTAAATACAAAACAAGGTTTCTTACCAAGTATATTAATAAATTTGGCATTACTTTTGAAAATGACCCAATTCCTAGTTAAAATTTCCTTTAATTCATGACTCATCATCAAACTGAATAACCACAGAATTTGAGAAAGAACTCTCCTAGGACTGCATCCTAAGGTACACCATCTCATTTTGGGAACCTAATGGGGTTTATATCTGGTATCCCATCCTTGTAGGATCTCCTCCCCTATTCTGATCTTCCAGGTAACCCTCTTTCTTGAAACACTGCAATTAAATTACCCAATTCTATCTTAAATAAGGAAACATCTGAACATATTCTCGATGCTCGCAAAATTTGCCCCTTAACTATATTTCTTTTCATATATTTGGGGTGGTAACTCTTAAAATCCAAACAGCTATTTGAAAC
The DNA here is from genome assembly GCF_019279795.1 of Protopterus annectens. NCBI lineage: Eukaryota > Metazoa > Chordata > Ceratodontiformes > Protopteridae > Protopterus > Protopterus annectens. The sequence continues at coordinate 514,212,927 of NC_056735.1, forward strand.
TGTTGGCTTCCTATATAATCTAGATCCAAATTTTTGTTGGAGTTTATCCTTAAAAACAGTTACAGCTAAATAATCAATAGCTTTGTCAGAATGTGTATATGTGCATTTTAAAAATGAGTTATTGTTGATAAAATTCACAAATTCATCTCTTTCACTGTCGATCTTTTTCCAAAGAATATAATTATCATCAAAAGATCTTAAGTAAAGAAACCAATGCTCAAGAAATCCTGAAGTAAAATATGTTTTTCTCCCATGTGTACATGACAAGGTTGGCATAGGTTGGGGAGCAATTAGTGCCCATAGCTACGCCTTTCATGTGCCGAAAATGTTCGTTCTCAAAAAACAAAATTGTTGTTCAATATAATTTTCATTGCTTCCATTACAAAATTTGTCAGTTTAGTATTCAAAGTTAGTCGATATATTGTTTCTTGAAATAGTTCCAATCCTTCCCTATGTGGAATCGAAGAAAAAAGATCCACAACATCTATCATGGTAAAGCCAATGTTATCAGTGTAAAACTCCTGCTTAATCTTTTTCAAAAAGTCCCAGGAGTCCTTTAATGGATACTCAGTAGGTTTAACAGAACATTAAATAAGTTTATACACAAAAAAAGCTTGGGAGTATGTCAAACTATTGTGTGCACCAGCAATAAACCTGTAAGGTGGTTTGTTAATATTTTTGTGCACCTTGGGTATCCCAAAGACAGAGGGAATGGTGGGGTGGTTATTAACCAAAAAATTAAATATATCTTCATTTATAACCCCCTGGTACAATGAATCCTCCAGAAACAACTGAATTCTCCTGTGTGTGATAGTAATTTGATTCTTAGAGACAGTTTCCTATGTTACCGTATTGTGTAACACTGTTAACATATCACAGTTGTAAGCAACCTTATTTACAATTACCATCCCCCCACCCTTGTCAGGTTTCATTACCCGTAAAGAGTCGTTACATCTAAGTTCATTTAAAAGAGCTGTCTCTTCCTTTGTCAGATTGTAAAATTTCTACCTTTGTCTAAAAAAAGACTGATAAACGTCCTGAACACATACCTTCTCATAATTTGCTATGGTGGGGTATAAAGGTGGATTGAACATACTTTTTTTCTCAATGTTTCTACTGTAGAAGTCACAGCAGATACCATGCTCTTTAAATAAAATCTGCAAATTTAACCTCCTAGTAAACAGTTTAAATTCAATTAAGGTGTCAACTAAGTTAGTATTCCTTGAAAGCACAAACGCAAACCCCTTTTGAATAAGTGAAAAATGAGTTTTAGTTATACCAATGTCAGTGTAGTTAAAGATGTTAAACCCCTCCAGGCTCACCATTTTACCTTCAAAGGCTGAAATTATTTAATCACATTCTTTCAACCTTCCTAATAATTGCTACTGCTCTTTTCCCCCTATGGAATGTGAGGATGTTCTAAAAAACTTCTCAGTATGTTTTTATTAGAGATACTTTCTGATCTCCTTAATTCAGGGAATTCCTGCTGAAATACATCATCTTCTACTTGATTAGTAACCCCAGAGTTGTTTACCACAACTTGATTTGTCTTATTGACTGCTTTGTTCCATGGGTTGTGACCACCTAAAGCTGCCACAGTGACTTGTACCCTGTGAAACTAAATAAGCCATGTTCTTGGTATATTCAAGTTCATCCTTATCCAACTTCCTTTGTTTCCTGACCATATTCATTTTAGCTTGATGTTCAACTTTGTCAAAAATATTGTCATATCTTTCAATAAATTTAACAAACAATACAGTTGAAGAAATTTCAATATTCAAATTATTCGCTTTGTCTAAAAGTTCAATAATTTTACTGTTGTTCAATCTTACAATGAACTGCATTAATTCTTGGCCATGTCTATCAAACATTGCTAAAAGTTCTTCTAAATCCGAATGTCCCAAAAGCAGTCCGTTAGGGAACTTGAACATTTTCAGTCCCTCGGGTACCCTTTTCCTCTTAATACTCTCTGCCAAAAAAGGTGCTATCACACTGCAAGTTACGTACCTTCAGAAGCATATTTTCCAATTCATTGAGCTTTGCCTGAAAGTTCTTAGGTTTAAATGAATGTCCAGAACCAGCAGATGATAATTCAGTGTTTAACCAACTTTGAAAATGGTTCCCAAGATTCACTGGTTCGTTTTCTTGGTGTAATCTGTGACCACAAGGAATTGAGTCCTGTGAAAATAAACTAGCATCCAAATGGTTCACTCTCAAATGCTCATAACATCACTCCTCTGATGGAAAACACTTTGCAACTCAGTCGCGAAGGGTGCTGAAAGTTTTACTCCATCCAAGGAGCTTTGAAGCTGACTGAGTTGCTGTGCAAAAAGTTTAAGCAACTGGGTTAATTCACCTTTGCCACCACTGTTGGCTACTTTCTCGACTGCTGGTTGCACTTTTGTTACAGCTCAGTTCACTGAGATGTGATCATTTATATCTCTCCCTGTAGTTTATCTTCTGTGATCTGATCACACAGAGTCCAGGAGAATGAGCAGGACAGGCTTTCGAACACACGTGAGCAAATGCTCTCTCTCCATGTGGTGGTGTGATCCTGATGTGGGAACTACAAAGTAGGCAGAGTGGGGGGAAGCCTCCCACACTGATAGTGCATGGGGTTTGCTTCAGTGAAAAAAAAATATTTTTAAGTGTATCATTTCCTCATAACATGACAAGTTGAAATACAAGAGTTACATGGGTATGTGAAATCAAGCTGTCAGTTATGAGGTGCTTTAGCCAGGCTACGGTAACACATGCTTGCATGCATCAAGTAAGTATAGCAGAACCATACCTGCCTCTACATATCAACCTAATAATAAGTTACAGCTCACTTTTTCCACTTCCATCACCTATGGCACAACAGACGTACTCCTTATTCTGCAATGGATGAGACACAAGCAGCTTACTTTACTGCTTATGTCAATTATATCCCATGGCTACCTACTAAAAATCACTTTTGAAGCTGCTAACTTATACACCTGCCCCTCTGTTTCTGCTCCACACAGACATCAACACGGTCACCGCTACGTAAGCCAAAAGGACTGTTTTTTTACAGAAATCCATGCTTCTGAAGGATAATGGGTTTTTATAGTGTAATCTCCCTCTGAAAGAGTTGCTGGATACCACAAGAATAAAAGGTGCACATAACGTTCTCATTTAAACATATAAATGATTAGCATCATTTTACCTTTAACCTTTGTTACACAGTTACCCATACTTCATGCAGAACATATTCAGTGCAGTCACTCTTTGTTGCCAATGACAACTGAAACATGGAGGTTGACTGGTTGGAAGGCATGGAAGGGTATGGATGAAAGGGGAAACAGACGTTCCCTGCCACAAGAACACGATGACTGGAAGATGGCGAATACATTCAACTTACCAGACAAAACTAAAACAAAAGAGAAAAGTGACATAAATAAAATGAAGTCAACATAAACTTGAATCGAGAAGCATCATCCTTATCTACAGATAACAGCAATTAGTCATCAAATGGAAGGATCCATATCAAGCTATCTCGTCACAAACCTCAGGTCCATTACAGTGTAATATGACAGTGATTAACATTAACCAAGTTACTATTTAGTTTCATGTGTGTACTAAATAGCAATATGTTACACTCTCTCTCTCTCTTTCTCTGCATGCCGTGAATTTTTAATAAAGTACTGCAAACTATTCATTAAGTAGTTTGCATGACACTGACTTTAAATAAGCCTGATTATTATGCTTAGTGGATAAAAATATGATATTCTGAAAACCAAAGTTTACTATTAAATATAATGTCACAGGTGATGGATTCCAATTACTGATGTCAATTCAGTCACATTGTCACCAGTGATTTTCCAGTAAGAGAAACAATGCAAAATCATGAAAACAATCTCCATTTTTTTTAATTGTTCCTTCAGAGAGGACCTGAAAATAAAAATTCCAGAGAAGTGGAACTCCATTGGAATACATCGATAAACAATCTACGTAATATTTATGCACTATAGAGGGCAGAACCAGGCAGGTTTTCAAATAACTGTGGGACAGGACCACAGAAGCAGTGCAAACAAGTTACATGCATTTTTATATTCAGCTGCAAATACCTCTGAGATGCAAAAGGGGACAAATGAAGATAAAGCTCTGCTGTACTAAATGCAGCCCTTGCTAAGGACTGAAGTAATGTGTGAGGTTTGTGATAAGACTTTACTGTCAACTTCAATGCTACTTTTGTGACTGAACATCTGAAAGCAATATACGTATACTATGAAAGATGGATGATGATTCTCTTAGAAAAATGTCAAACAAAAACTCATGCAAAAAAACAAAAATGGTACATTTGCTCTATGAGATCCCAGAGTTTCATTTTTGTTTACATGCAATGTACAGCAAATCTAAACTGTGTGACTGAAGTAAATGATACCCACGTTTTTAAGAGATACTTTTTTCACTCAAGTATGGGAAAAGAAATTACAAGGAATGTCATATAATGTTTTCATACAAGCCTGACTTCATAATTAACCATTTAAATATTTGGAATAATTATTTCTACTTTAAAATACAATATTATTCTGACACTTTGTATTTTGAAACTCTTAGGTAAAGGCAAACCTGAATGCAAGAAAAATTCCAAATGACATCAGTGGAATGCAATAAAAATAAAATAAAAATCATAACAGTTTTAAGTGATTTTTTTTAACAAAAGTGATGAACTACACAACAAACTGTTGCTAACCATGACAGTCAAGTTACTCAGCGTACAGCTCTGACTCTCCATTTATATACACAAACAATTGCCACATATTTACTAAAGGTACATTATTTCCTAATGAATATTTTTTTACATTACTTACTTATGCCTTAAAATATTCAACCACTTGTAAAGTTAACAGTTATTGCACCACTACATGTCATAATTCACTGAAGTGACATCATAATCTGCTATCATTATATCAAAAAGTGTACTGGTAATTCAAGCACAGAAAACTTATCAAGTACATATGAAGTATTCAGCAACAAACTACAGTTTTATACATTTCATCCTAATGGATAACACTGACAAAACTAATATAAATTTATATGATTATATAAAGAAACAGTTTAGCTCGTTTTGTGAAAGCAATAATGCAATATTAGTAATGATAAAAAGACTGAGAAAATGGACTGATATTGATTTTAGAATATATAAAACGTGAAAAACATCATTATTATACAGGAAGCACTTATGAATATAAGATTTTTAAATACATTTTACTTATAAGTAACCATTTGTCTGTTTAATGCTATCTAACTGGTAATCATTTACTATATATAAGTAAAAGAATGCATAATATGATTTAATCAGACTTACAACCTCAGACGGAAAGCAAATGCAACAACTGAATTTAAACAGCAACTGATACTGTTGGACAGCTTCAACAAAAGGCATATTTAAACATAATGCAGCTTATATATATCACATTAACTATTACTCTCCCCATAATTAACTTTAATACATATACTTAGCTCCTCAGGTGTAATCCGATTTCTCCTTTTATTTAACTACTGGCAAAATATAGTTACATAAAACAGGTTATTACTTCAGAACAGAGTAATATCTAAGGCATCAGGTGGAGGAGTTTATTGAGACAGGCTTCCAAATGGAAAATACGTTGTACCGATTTCAACTCACCTGATCTGAACTACTAATAAAAAGAAAACACAGAAATCAGCATGTAGAATGCAAACTGGACTGTCTAATTAGTATGCTTTGGATTTACCTCCTTATTGTTAGTATCCCTTGAAATACTGTATGGTTTGAAAGAAACTGAGATAACAGTGAACAGAAAAGCACAAAAAGCTGAATGTCATTCATTTTATGTCACTGCATCACTCATCGACTTTTTCAATGTTTTTTTTTCCCATCTTCTCGCCTACCAGGCATCAAACCTCAGCTCCAATTGTGCCCATTCATTCTTCTTTACCAATGAGAGCTAGCCACAGCATGGCAACTAGTAGTCGTGAGGAATTTTCCTTTTTCTGGTCCTAACCCTTCTCCAGAAGGTTAACCTGCAAGCTTACAAATTCAAGGGCTTGCTATGCATTCCTCTCTGAAGATACCCATGCCTGCTCATGCCCCATGAAGGTTACTGCATTGATGTGCATCTAGCCCATACCTGGCATGCCACATACATCTCTCTGCAGGACGTACTGGCACTGAAGTGTGACAGGCCACCCGCTACAGGACAGGAAAACAGTCAGGTCATTAATCGTTCCTAGGTCACCTGAGCTGCAATCAGGGCTTTATACAGCAATTGGTACTTACAATAATGCTAGATATAAGAGTTAATACTTGGAGTGTAAGATGAACAGAACTTTGCTGTCAGCACTAGTTCTGTTCAGTAGTAAGAAGTTTTCCAGGCTGCTCTGCCTCACTACTTCTATCGCACAACAGCCTGCTTCCCCAAACTTAACAAGACAAAGGATAAAGCTATGGATAGATGGTGTAGAACCCAGCATAGCTATGGCTTCTAAAAAATGATTTAGCATTACAGTAAGTACCCACAAGTTTTTCATCTGGTATAATGGAGTTTTACGGGAGGGAAGATCCAGATTTCCATCTCAAAACTATAGAGAGATGAAACCCTGAGTATGATCTATACAACGTGAGATCATTTAGCTACCAGCTAGTGAGGCAAAGGTGAGAATGAACAGCTGATGCTGACTCATCCATCCTTAGGATGAGGTGGGAGCAGAGGGATGGCACATTCTTCTGCTTCAGTACTGACACCTAGTGGACAAAGGATATTATGGCAAGGGCAGCATGAGAGCCTGGATGTGTCTCACTCTACCAAGCATTATAAAGTAGTGTTGCTGTTGGAAACAAGTACATACAAGGAAGTGCACTTGTGTATGAAGGTCTGGCAAAATGGAGTGCTTGTATCAAACTGCTGTGGAGATGATAGAGAACAGAAGGGCTAGTAAAAAAAAATAGCAGCCTGGGAGATGCCCTCTCTTAACTGGCCCTTGCCCCAAGCTGAACAAATAGGCCTGCAGAGGAACAATACGGTGATGGAGATCAAGCATAGAAGGAAGAAAGACAAAGTAAAAGCTTCTTTCCTCAAGACCTTTTGCAATGTTACCTACAAAAACAATGACAACTGGTTGTCACAAAACATATCCCTAGCCTACAGTAAACTCCTGGACATTATCTTTTCCTTCAAGTAGATATCTTTTACCATGATCCTCAGAACTACTATCATTGTGCTGCTTCTATGTTAAAACCCTGGAACCCACTGCAAACTTGATTTGTTCCCTAAACTGCTACATATGACCATATTTCTTAAAAGACTAAGTAGCCAAGGTCCAGTCTTTTTTTTTACCCAATACCCAGATGACTCAGTCAAAGAACTATTTTAGATTCATGTATCATAACCTTCTTTTTGGGAGTCTTTTTTTATCTAATACCTAGATGACTCAGTCAAGGAAATCTTTTAGATTCATGTATCGTAAACCTTCTTTTTGGGACTCTTTACTGCCTTGGATCCAGTTTCCCACTACCTTCCACATAATATAAACTAAAATTTAAATACCCCATGTCACTAACATTACTAAATTAATTAAAATGAGAAGAATTTACTTTATAAGGACAATACCTAACCATAAACATCTAAAGAAATCTGATGATCAACATCATAGGACTACCACATTAACAATGAGCCCCTAAAAGTTCACTCAGTTGTTCAGGATTTGGGAACTTATGTGGACAGTGACCTAACTTTTGACCAGCATGTGTCCACTGTTGTAAGAAAGTCCTTCTATATTGCACAACCTATAAACAAAGGGATTGTGTCTAGATCTTGGGAAATTCATTGCCCCCCCCCCTTTACTCAGCCCTCATTAGGCCAGTCACTTAATATAATGTACCCTTTGGCATTCATCTGTCCAGACACATGCAACAACTGGAATGCCCACACATATAAAAAGCCTAAACAACATGCTCTACATGGACCGACTTAAAGCTCTCTCACTATATTCGGTATCCTACAGACTGCTAAGAGGTGACCTGTATCTGGCATACAAGGCATCCTCTGACCTATCACTGATGGCTTTACTGCATATCAGCAAGTCAAATGGCATTAGACATACTCAGTCTAGGGATCTAAATCTTTTTAGCAGCATCAGCAAAATGATTTGGGGTGGCAGGTATCTCTCACAGAGGATACTGCTGTTATGGAATGGAATCCCCATCCACATAAAGCAAAGCTCATCTCTGTCCATATTTAATTGCAACTCAGATCTATGGATGAGAAACAAAAAATTTATGCCAGGACTGTCCCCACACTAATACTGGACAAAGACAGCTCCTAAACGCTTTATCCTATGCATGAATCCTCTCCAATTATCCATGGTATGATCCCGATTATTCTCATTAGGGGTAATATATAATTATCAACCATGGGATGGGTAAGACCAATCTCTAACCAAACAGTATAGGGTATTTTGAGCAGAAAAAGGAACATTGTTTGGCTTAGAATGGCCGCAAGGGCAACTAGCCTAGTGCTTACCTAGGAATCTCTGATAGCTGCAGCTGTATATAAACAGGATTTAGGCACTAAACCTAAACATGATATTAATACACCACAATAAATTCTGAAACTGCAGTCACATTTTTATTATAAAAAGAGAAGCTTAATGGAACCAGCAACATAAACACAATGATCTCTCCCAAGGGTGCTATTTATACCACAAGAAAGACAACACTATAATGTACTTAAGTAGAAATCACGCAAAGGACAACTGTTCAATTACAACAAAGAAAAGGAGCAATTACTGTGTGTGTGTGTGTGTGTGTGTGTGTGTGTGTGTGTGTGTGTGTGTGTGTGTGTGTGTGTGTGATGTTATCATGGCTGTCTCTAGAAATAGAACATAGCTGACTAAAGTCTAATTTTTTTGAAGTGGAAAAAGAGAGGCACATTATGAGTTGCTCCATCACTGACACCTAGTGGTGGATAGATGGACAACTACTGCTGATTGCCAATAGGTTCATTGGTTCATAGGTTCATAGGTTTATAGGTTTATACTAGGCTATCTGCCCTAAGGCATTTATAAGCCTAGCCCAAAGTTTTGTGGCTTACACCACCCCTTGTATGAAAAAATACTGTGCCCATTAGTTTGTTGTGCCTCTGTCCAGCAGTGACACAGAGATGATTCCCGGGGTAAACCTATGATCTCCCATCCACAGGTCAAGATTTCTCTTGAACAGAGCCAGCGAGGTGCTCTGCCTCACATGGACCGGGATTTTATTCCACAGCATAGGGAGTCTCTGAGTGATAAATCTATCCCTCCAGCACGTCCTATTTATATCCGTGCTAAGGTTTAAGTCGCTTGCTCTAGTGGTTTTGGTGGATTTGGATTTTTTGAAGTGGAGCATGTCCATTAATTCTGGGTTGGACATGGCCTTGTATGTCAGGCACATGTCACCTCTGAGCAGACGGCATGCGACTGAATAGAGCTGGAGTTTCTTCAATCTGGCAGCATATGACAGATTTTGGAGTCCCTTTATCCTTTTGGTGAGGAACTTTTGGGGTCTCTCCAATTGCTGCAGATGTCGGGTGAGATACATCCCGAATGGGGCATTGTACTCTATCATTGGTCTGATAAGTGAAGAATACAGGGGAACAATGACCTCACTAGATCTGGATGTGAATCCCTTCATGATCAGGTGGGCAATGTAGAAGGTCTTTCTAACCACTTTAGCAACGTGAGTGTCAAAAGAAAGGCCACTGTCAACCTGGGTCACCAGGTCCCTGATAACCTCTTCTGTGCTTAGTGGATTGCCACCTATATGGTAGCTTGGGGTTACCTTGTTTTTCCCGAAGGGTATGACTATACATTTTTTGGCGTTTAACTTCAGGCCATGGCTCTGGCACCAGCTCTCTGTTTCCGTGAGTCCCTTCTGAAGGATATCCGTGTCCGATGCACTTTCCACTATGGTGCCCAGTTTGCAGTCGTCTGCAAACTTTGTCAGCCAAAGTCCTCCCATGTTGGCCTGTACGTCTGAGAAGTAGATGCCGAACAATAGGGGGCCAAGGACCGAGCCCTGTGGGACACCACTTGTGACTGGCTTGGAGTCTGACATAGAGCCAGCAACTCTAACCCTGTGGGTTCTGTCCTTAAGCCAGTTTGCAACCCATCTTGTGACATATGGGTTTACATTTAAGCTGGTAAGTTTTTCTACAATACCCGAGTGGGGTATTGTGTCGAAAGCCTTGCAAGGTCAAGGTAGGCTGTATGGACTGCCTTTCCTCATCAATGGCCTTGGTGACTGTTTCAAGGAGGTCGACCAAGTTCAAAAGGCATGATCTGCCCTTGACGAAGTCAAACTGGGTCGGGTCCAATGTCTGCAAGTCCCCTATATCTTTGTTTATGAGCTCCATTATGATCCTCTCCATAGCTTTGCAGACTAGACTTGTTAAGCTTATGGGGTGGTAATTACCAGGGTCCGTAGAGGCACCGCCTTTGTGGAGTGGGACCACAGTTGCCGTACGCCACTCCTTGGGCACGTATCCTGTGGTAAGGCTGAGATTAAACAGCTGCCTTATGTGCAGGTTTAATTCCTCATTTAGCTCGTGTAGCACACAGCCGGGGACACCATCCGGTCCCATTGATGCTGTGTTTTTAGCTTTAGAGAGAGCAGCTTTCACCTGTGCATTTCAGATGTCTTGGAGGCTACACTCCTCTGGGATAGTTATCTCTCCTTTGGGGGGGAGAGGGGGGTGAAGTTTGCACTGAACCTGTCTGCCAGTATGTTGGCAATGTCTGTGGGTTCATTGATTTTTGTATCATTTTGGACTAATTCTAAGCATATCTGGGAGTTTCCACCCAGGTTCCTAACATAGCTGAAAAAGGCCTTATGATTGTCCTTTGAATCCATGGCAATTTTTCTCTCAAAATTGGCCTTGGTTGATTTTATGAGTGCTCGTATTTTTTTACTAATAATGATCAGGGGTGACTTCCCTTTTATGGATTTTGTTCTATCATGTAATAGCTTTCTCCTCTTATTGTAAAGTTTGTTAATGGCTGGGGTCCACCAGACTGGACGTTTGCCCTTTGTGGAAAGAGTCTTGGTTTTATTTGGGATTGCCTGATCTATGCAGTCCTGGAAGTGTTCATAGAAGGCATTTGTAAGGGCTTCCGCAGCTTGGGTTGTGGTTTCCACTGGCTCAGGGGCCTTGAAGGATACCACACCAGTCTTGAGTAGTGTGAAGTTTGCTTTAGAGAAGTTCTTCACTGTGGTCTTTTTTGTTTGGGGTGGGGGCGGGATGTAGATTTCCAGTGAGATTAGTTTATGATCAGATCTCACCAATGAGGGATATACTTCCGGTGTGGAGCATTTTGTCCCCATGTTTGTGATAATGAGATCTAGTATATTTTCTCCTCTCGTGGGAACAGTGACTAGCTGTTCCATGGCATTTGAAATTATGAACTCCAGGAACCGTTGGGCTAGAAAGTTAGGGCTTGAGTAATGTTCCCAGTCTATATTCGGGTAGTTGAAGTCACCCAATATGATGGTGTTTGGAGATACATTTATACCCTCCAGTGTCTTCAGGAAGGCTGTGTGGGGTTCCTGAGTTTGAGAGGGTGGCCTGTAGCATGCTACAATTTGTAGAGCAGTTTTGCCTATGGTTAGTTGCACCTGGATGGTTTCCGAAGCTTCGTGCATTGCCACCATCCTGGAGGTGTGGGTATCCTTTATGAATATGGATACACCCCCCCCCCCCTTTTGTGGTGTGGTCTGGGTTTTGGGGCCGGAACGCATGATATGAGGTAAAACCTAATAGTGCCGGGTGCTCACAGGAGCCTTGAACCAGGTTTCAGTTACAGCACAGACATCGATGTTCTCCATACTAAGAAGGGCCTCGAGTGCGTGCATTTTGAGATTTAGACTTCTGGCATTGAGCAGCATTACCCTCAGTTTCTTCCCATTTTTGTTTTCTAGGGTGGTAGGTTTAGAATTTGAGCCTTGCCTGAAAAAGGCACTATGGGGGTGGCAAGAGCCTTAGCCAATAGCCGGAATCCCAGGGGTGACAGGTGCAAGCCGTCCCTTGCGAAGCAGCGTGGCTTGTCAAGCATGTCATCCCAGGCAGACAGACACTGGATCCCCTTTGAATGACACCAGACATTAAGCCAATTGTTAAAGCTGATCATCTTGTCTCTATATTGTGGCATCATTCTTGGTCAAGGAAGGATACTGCTCAGGGTCAGGGTCATACCTGCCTGGGCTACATAATCAGAGAGCTCCTCTATGTCTCTTTTCATGTAGTCCAGGGAGGTACGTCTCAGGTCGTTCACACCAGCATGGACAATGACTGTGTCATATTTGTACTTGCCGTGGAGTGACCCGAGTGCTTGTGTTATGTGGCGGATTCTAGCGCCCGATAGGCAGCGTACTGTGACCCTCTCCTTGTTCAGCCTGGTGAGTGGGACGTCAGTGTGTCTGACTATGGAGTCACCTATGACAAGTATGTTTGCTGTTGTATTTGGCCTTAAGGGCTGTGACTGCTTTGCACACTGATTTTGTGGTTTATGTGTTGCTTGTGGGGTGTCTTGAGGTAGCAGTTGTTTGGGTGTCTGCTTTGGAGGCCTCTGCTGTTTAGGTAAATTTTTACTCAGAGCCTCCGAGTATGTCTTTGTGTGTTTATGTGTTTGATTCAGTGGTGTGGTAGCATTATGTGAGGCTGGTTTTGTGGTGTGTGTAGTTGCCTTCTCCTCCTATCTGGTCTTGCCAGTCCTGAGTTGAAAGAGCTCAGCCTCCAGTTTGGCTAAATAGCTGCATCTCTCGCAAGTATTTGTGTTCTGTGGGAGGAGGAGAGGGTTGTCTGTGTACATGAGGCAGTTATAACATTGCCTCAAGATTCCCAGATTCACCAGCTGGACCGGAGAGGAGATTGACAACTGACCTTTGGACATGCTAGAATAATATTGGGAATTCCTTAATAATTGAAAACAAGGGCCAGTGGGGAGTGAGGGTGTAGTGCTTTTCATTTTTAGTGCTGACTTATATAATTGCTTTAGTGAGCAAGTGCCAAATAACTTGACTGCAATGTGTTACAAGTAACTAAATGCAAAAACGACAAACAGTAACTTTCTTTCAAGTGAAACAAGGAAATAAGTACAGTTAGCAAAGCAGATATCACTAGTGATCCACAGAAGCGCTGAGAAGCCGCGTATTAGGTTATAGGTTCATAGGTTTATACTAGGCTATCTGCCCTAAGGCATTTATAAGCCTAGCCCAAAGTTTTGTGGCTTAAGCCACCCCTTATGTTAAAAAATATTGTGCCCATTAGTTTGTTGTGCCTCTGTCCAGCAGTGACACAGAGATGATTCCCGGGGTAAACCTACAATCTCCCATCCACCGGTCAAGATTTCTCTTGAACAGAGCCAGCGAGGTGCTCTGCCTCACATGGACCGGGATTTTATTCCACAGCATAGGGAGTCTCTGAGTGATAAATCTATCCCTCCAGCATGTCTTATTTATATCCGTGCTAAGGTTTAAGTCGCTTGCTCTAGTGGATCTGGTAGATTTGGATTTTTTGAGGTGGAGCATGTCCATTAATTCCGGGTTGGACATAGCCTTGTATGTCAGGCACAGGTCACCTCTGAGCAGACAGTATGCGACTGAATAGAGCTGGAGTTTCTTCAGTCTGGCAGCATATGACAGATTTTGGAATCCCTTTATCCTTTTGGTGAGGAACTTTTGGGGTCTCTCCAATTGCTGCAGATGTCAGGTGAGATACATCCCGAATGGGGCATTGTACTCAATCATTGGTCTGATAAGTGAAGAGTACAGGGGAACAATGACCTCACTTGATCTGGATGTGAATCCTTTCATGATCAGGTGGGCAATGTAGAAGGTCTTTCTGGAATTAGCGTTCCAGGGAAATAACAAGCAAACAAACAACAAGCATATAAACAAAGCTAGATTCAGCAGGCCTGGATCTAGTCTATGCTACAGCAAACAAGGTGTACCAATTTTAGTAAGATACAGTTCAAATATTCAGGCACTATAAACCTTTAACCAGAAATTCCCAGCTCAGAAGGGCAGAGTCCAGCCTCTTCTCCCACAAGAGTGCAGACCACGAACCTTCTTAATGTAAAATAACTGGCCTGAAGCCCAAGTGCTTAAACCAGAACTAATACACTAATACACTAATAGCACAAAGGTTCAGTCAAGGAGACCGATTCCTGCATGGCATGCTACAACCAATACAATTTCACTGACATAATGCAATGCAGGATGCATTGAGGAGAGTACTTAAAATGAAAAAGTACTGCATGGGTGTAGAGGAAGAGTGCTGCATTTCTCATGGAGAGCTCTCATGATGGCTTTAAATAGTCACAAAAGCAGGCATGGATGTACTGTAGGTATGCAGCCTCTCAATACAATATTAAAGATGTGCTCCTTTCACTACGGCATCAAAAAAACCTAACAGTAAGTATGTGCTTAACGGCTGAAATAAATTGATTCTAGGTCCATAAGAAACATTACAATCAGTTCAAAAATAAAATATCCATTATTCAAAATACTACGGTCCCTAATAATAGTAATAAAGACAGATTTACACAGAAGTGAAAGTATGGCACTTACAGGGTCAGTAAATAATACTGACCAGATATTATCTTACTCTTTCACTGCTTTACTCAGTTGCACACTGCAAGCTTTACTTTCTTAAACGTTCACTATGTCCATACTGCAAAGTTTATTGGTCATATATTAAGGCAAGTAAAATGTGCATGGTATGGTAAGCCATAAGTTACGGTAATGCCCCACTTAATGTTTACAATGCAAATTACTGTGTTTACGAAGTGGATCTTGGGAACTTGTCCTGAAACAAACTCCTGAACTGCCAGTCAGTACATTACAATAGCAACCCAGCCAGACCTTTGGCACGCAGTGATAAAAACCATGACTGCAATGCAGACAACCCAAGATTAATTAGTGATCGAGACACTGACTCACCCCCATTCTGTTACAGACTCTGATATTCTTATGTTTGTGGGTTTGTACACTGAGAGAGACAACAATGTAGTAAGGCTGCGCCACTGGAGCAGTATAAATACTGTCACATACAGGTAGAGGAGAGTCATTAGAAACCATAACCACAAAGGATTACTGAAAATGTGGAAGCGATGATTGTGTGGGGTCAGACATTCAACGCCAACAGTTAGGAAGGTAGAAGCAAGAAAAACATAAGTGAACAGAAAAGACAAAAGACAACAACTGAAAGACTAAGTTACAAAGAATCAAGACATGCAAGCAGAAAGCAGAGAAGTGTGGAATAAGAACACACAGCTAGTTAACACTAGTATTAAAAACAACCAGATTAATAAAACAAAATTACAGGGGTATTTAAATACACTACCAATACAGATTACTCCATATGATCTACAGGAGGTGGCAGTTGTGGCTACACTGACATTGCTGAGAACAGCACTCTTGGCCAACACAGAGGTTAACCTGATTTTGTGAATTATAGTTAAGCCCTGCCTTCGGAATTTGGACATTCCTGTCATGGTGTTAAAAAAAAAAAAAATCTTGCAGCATTTAAACAGTGGGACAGAAGCCAACAGGCATATTGCTCTAGGGAAACCCAGTTGTGTGTCACCACATTAATCTCCAGCAAGTACAGCAGTTATGATAGGGACATGCATGACAAGTACAGTACAGTATGCAGAAGCGCGTACATTCCTGCTACCGAGATGTGCAGATGGGGGGCATAAATGTAAATGCTCTCTATGGCTGCCTTGATGATGTGATCCCTCCCCCCTGCCAAAAATATCTCTTGTCCTTCAGCACACAGATAGAAATAACTGGGTGGGAACACTTTTAGGTGCAGTGGCGGGACAAATAGGGCTGAAAGAGGAAGGGCTTTTTTAGTTACAGGCATATCAGGAAGAGGGCATACAAACAGGTAAGAAGAAAATCCCTTAGTTTAAGCACTAATGCCTGGCTAACTGAGTTAAGTTTTCACTTTTTTTTTTTTTTTTTTTTTTTTTAGATACTAGCACACTGTACTTGCAAAATAATACATACTGAAATAAATCACGCTAAGTACTTTGTTTTAACTAATATTTATCATCTCTATATCCAAGTACTCATGTCTGAACCCTAGGAGTCTACATACACATTTTTTTAACTAGTGAGTGCTTTGCTGTTTATCATTGCTTCTACTCCAACATATCTCCTCCTGTCACATGAGGCTACAATCTTAGGCAAATTCCGTTAGACTGTTAATAAGTGTTACTCTTTATAGTACATAAAGCTAAACCAACAAACAATGACCAGTTCCAGCTCCAGCAGAAACAAAGTGAATAATCAGGGGCACATTTAGATAAACATAACCAGCAGGGAGTACTCCCTGGAAAGTTTGCTGAGCTAACAGAAGCCAGAACAGCATTTATTTAAGTGGTGGTGGGCTGCTGTTAATTGAGTGTTGAGCTTGTTCTAACAGTGTAGATGAGGTTAAAAAAAATGTTAGCACATGTGGTACATCTGCCTGACACTCTGGCTCACGGATGAGCTGCAGCCAATGTGAACTGACCTGAAGGCTACTACTACATATATAATACTAAAGCTATTTAAAAAATGAGACTTGGTATTTATTCCAAATACTGCAGAACTACAACAATAAAACCACAAAAATGATTTTGCCACGGAGTACAAATGAGGACTAGAAAATAATGCAATCTACCACCTCAATCCTACAGGAAGTTATAAACATGCCGTAGATGGCTGCCTTGTTAACATGATACATAAATGGCTAGTGTATTTCAAGACTGTATACCTAATAAAACTCACTCCAATGAAATGGATCATTTTGGCTTTAATATTTAGGCTTCAGATACTATATAAGCCTACTGATGCAGGTAAAATGAACTTAGTTAAATAAGTTACATCATCAGGGTTACATATTTCTTGTACAAAAAAAAAATATGCATCCTGGCAGTAATTCTCACATATTATGCACAATACTGCACCTAATAAGAAAACAAAATGTGGCAACAATAAAGGTCTGTTACAAATTTCTGCAGTCTCTCCCTATGTTTATTTTAACTAGTCTGTACTATGAGTAATGAGATCATTTTAAAAGAAAGAAAGCTATTAAAGCATATGGTCATTCCTGAATACCATCAGGAAATAAGCTTTTATGCAGACTTGTATTTTTTCTTTCAGCTGATAGACCAGAGTATGGTCAGTTTTGTGTATGAAAATAGCATAATAATCACATCCTAGCCTACAGTATAGGTTTTAATAATTTGTTAATGTCTACTTTCAACATGCGACGGGTTCACTGAAAACAATCAAAGTTCAGGTTTAGACACCGGTGCTCACCAATGACAAATAAAAAAGGGGATTCAGTCAAGTAGATATTAAAGTTAACCGAAGGCAGTAATGAGTAGCCCTTACACAAGCAACCGTACTTGAATGCTTGACCATCAAGAAACTACAGAACAATGCTAGTTACACATCCACACTACAGGATTACTAATTCTGGCTTCTAGTTGGGATGAGTTACTGACCACACCTCTTAAGGGGGTTTATATCATATATTTGAAATTCCAAAATGTCGAACACCATATGTTCGAACTTGGAATTTCGAATATTGAAAACATCAAACGCTCAGAATAGCGAATTTTTTTCCCAGGGAAAAAAATTGCTGTTCCGAGAAACATACACCCAACACAAGCACACCAAAATAAATAAACCACACACATACATTTAAAAAAACCCATCCCCACACTAAACCACACATACATTACTAACTATTCACGTACCATAACCCGCACCCTAACCCTAAGGTCTGTAACTATCGCACACATACCCTACAAATCTATTCACAAACAAATTAATACACACACATACAGTTAACAAAATACAACCCTACACTACACCATACATACATTACTAACTATCCACTTACCTTAACCCACACCCTAACCCTAAGGTCCGTAACTCTCGCAACACAGTGGAGGAAATAGCGAAGCCACGGAACGGCCCACTGAAGTCTTGCCCTAGGTAAGATTTTGATGTTCCGGGGCTTCGCTATTTTCACCATTCGATATTTTGGGTTCGATGTTTTCACATTCAGCATTGTACCTCTTCGGAATTTTGATATAGACCCTCTTAAGGGTAGTATGGAGTTGGTTGGCTTTTATAGGGCCTCACTCTGGTGAAAATTTGGGATCACCCATCTAATCATGGAGATTGGAGTGGTTCTGAGAGAAAAAGTCTAATAGAAAAGTGCAGAATATTCCAGCAATGGGGTACATGTTCATGTAGGTATCTGTCATGTCATCTGGTTATATTGATATGATAGTGTATTCTTCAGTCTCTAGAAATGGTGTTTGCTTTGCCACTTGTTCTGTTTAGATGAAGGAATTCAAAGATGCTGGCTCACTCATAGCAAGGAAATCAAAGCAGAGGTTGCCCACGAGGTGAATTTCTTCACATTGATATCTTGAACACATAAATAACATGGTTACAATCAGTGACAAGATCATAACCCTCTATTTTTTGACGTATGCATATCCGTTGTTTTCTACGGTGGATAATGAGTAATATCATTCAGTTTTTATTATTTATGTATGTACCTGGTTGGCTGGCTGGTTGCTTGTGTAACCCAAAGCAAAAAAGGACAGCTCAGGACTTGCAGATTTTCGGTCATTACATTCTCCTTGAAGGTTTGTGAAGGCAGTGACCAATCTCCCCTTTATAATAAAAATGTAATGGGATAATATACAAAAACATGTCTTGTAAACACTAAAAATCAACAGATTCTGACATTCTCATAACGACAGTATCCTGAGAAATGCTTTTGCTTATAAAATCTGTATGTTATAATTATTGGGAGTTGTTAGCTTTAGTATATACAGTCTGTCCATTTTACTAATCCTGAATTTCTGACTTAAAATTTTACAGGTTTCTAAAAGGTCCTAAATTTGCACTGATACCATCAAATCAAGTTAAGATACTTATTTTCTCCTGAAATACCAATGCAGTGGTTTCTTGTCTCTACAACATTTAGAGATTGCGGAAACTGGTTACCAAATGTTTCCTCTCTTGAGAACACGAGTGATAAAAAGTGTAGCCATCAGTCCTTAAAGCTGGATCAGTGGAGAGCTATTTTCTCCATATTTTTCTTAGTATAAACTTGTATAGATCATCACAGTGAATTGAGGTAACAAGTTGCTAATGGTCATCACCCTGCATTCCAGGGCTTGAGAATCCTTCAGTCTCCATTTATCTCCTTTGTGACTCTAAACAGTTCAACAAACCAGACAGTACTAATGGATCACCCAAGAAAAAAAGTATCTAAGCCTGTAGAGTTTATTCAGTTAACAAATAGATAAACTGTATAAAAAAAAAAAATGCATACATATTTCTATTCATTAATATAAATTATCCACAGGAATTTACAGATTATCGCTTGTAATTCAGGAATCATGCATTGCGATACCATAGCTGATCTACAGAAGATCCATGTAATTTTTGCAATGTCAAAATTGTGATGGCTGATAACATTAGTACAAATATAGGTGCCCGTCTTGAAACATCATACTTAAATGTGTCGATCTGTGCACTCATATTAAGCTTAATAATTTCCAGGAATCCTTGTGAGAAATACATGTGCAAATACTTTAGAAAATTATTTTTCCATGAAATAATATCAGTAACAACAAGTTTTTGGGGGGAGAGACTGGTTCCTGTTGAAAGTGTGAACTGCACTCCTTGGAACAGTAAAGCTGACAGTGCATAAAAGGGAAATACATACTAGATCTGAGACTGAGGTACCTTGGATTATTCCTTTAACTGAAAAATACAGCAATCTCAGCATTGGTTTGGACATTTATCTAAGATATTTGTGTGGGTGTGGGGGGGTGAAATCCCCCAAAATGTATTTATTTCTACAGTGGTATGTTGCCTGTTGCTTTTCAGCCACTATGTGGACCTAACAGTGACCAAACAATCAAATTTGTATCATATAGAATGGAGATAGTATCAAAATGTTTGCCCCTCAAAGAAAATGTAAAGTATCTTGGTAGCAAAGTAACTTATTATTAAAACATGCAACTTGCAAGCATTTGCATATTCTAGTATTTACATATCAATTAAAAAGTGCACAATGTACTTAACAATATGTCTACAGATATTCTACAAACATTTGTCTGGTAGCATTGTAGTAGATACATGCCTCATTTTGAGAAAGTTGTTCCTTCTGGGGGGCGGGGGTTAAAGCCCTCTGGGGTTTGTTGCTTTCTTATTGCCTTAGGATTCCATATTGCTGGTCCAATTTTTGTGAAGGACCTTTCACCAAAAGTGAGAGTTTAATAATGTTTTGCTTTCACTCTTCCTTAACAATTATTCTTCTTTGGGGAGGGGGATGTTTTAAGTTTTGAGATTTGCTTTCTTTCAAACCTGCCTTTTATTTTTCATACTCGTGGGATTTGCAGTTATGGATCTTGCACTTAAGTACAGATCCCTTTTTATATCCATGTTATGTGGGCAGAAAACGGATTCCAGATCCCTTTTTATATAAATGTTATGTGGACAGAAAACGGATTCCACAGTTTAGTTCAGAGGCAATGGAAAAAAGCAACTTCGCTAGACAAGGGGTATAAATATCACTCGGGTCAATCAGAAACATTACAAGGTCTTTCTCAAACATGTGGAATTTTCACCTCTTGTTTTCTATACAGACATTCTCAGTTATTAAGATGGTTTACCATACGATGCTTGGGCTTAGATGCCATGAGAAAGTAGTTCTGCAAGTATATCCTATCATCCAGACCTAGGACCACAACACCATTTAAAAGCACAAAAACAAATACAATACTTATGCCAGAAAATGTTAATGATTACCAGATACTGTGCTTGTGGCCATACAAATAAAATACATATCAAAATCTACAATCACGATGCACTTTTTTCTGCTAATGTTCTATTTATAAATACTGTGCGTCCAACACAATGGATCTTATTCAATGATATAGTAATGATATAAAGTTGCTGCAAATGTGTAAAAAGTGCTTAAGATATCTTGAAAAATCTGCAAAACTTTACTGAGCTAAGTAGTTTTCATTACATGTCACTATTTCTCGCTGTATCACAATGTTGTGGAAACGCACAGAGCATGAGAAGCTCTTGTCACTACATAAGTAAAGAAAGAATGGAATTAGATGAACTATACTGAACAGTACAAACATGGTTTTATTCATCTTTAGATATCGTTACTGCTTCATACCATAATATTAAAAAATCACTATATTCGATGGCTGCTACTGGTTTTCTCTTTGTTGCGATGACTTGAAGATGTGCAACACTGAAAAGTGTAACTAACTACAGCTTCTCATTAGAAGCCTCACTTGATTCTGAAAACCAGTCATCAGCAATTTCTCGTGACACAGACAAATTAACAATTCAGTGATCACAGACGCAGAAAGAACAGTTGTGCAAAAACTCATTTGTTCCAGGTCATAACACTTAAGAACAGTCTAGCCAAAGGGTTGAAATGAACCAGAAGCCTTCATCAGCAGTGTTTATGAGGAAACACTGAGCTGAACAACACATGCTGCGTTCAGTCACCTAAGCAAGCCAGTAGCTTGTAGGGCACTCCACAATTTCTCTATTATTACTGAAATGAAGAAGATAAATGGGTCTAACAGAAACCAAGAAGCAACATCAGCATACATATATTTCTTGTCAAATTTCTTTTTATTAAAAGTTTCAGTGTGTAACAAAAACAACACAAGGAAAAAAAAGCAACTGGTCCACCAGGCAGCCATAATATACAAGCAAGTTTTATATTATTTAACTGAAAATAAAATAACCTCATTAAAGAATTTGTGGATTATTTAAACCATCAAGTAAGGTGTTTTTCAACCATATGTCTATGTTTTGTGGAGAAAAATTATAAAGGAATTTAAAATGTGTAAAGGCACAACCCTTCATAAGGTATACTATCAAGTGAACTTATTTACAACTTTTGCACAGGCCCACAGTAATGCAGCAGTTAGTGTTGTCGCCTCACAGTAAGAGGTTCTTCAGTTCAATTCTCGGCTGAAGCACCTTCTCTGCAGAGTCTGCATGTCCTCCCTGTGGTTGAGTGAGTTTTAAAGACATGCAGGTTGGTGCATTTGTGTATATGTGTGCCTTCTGTGAAAGATGGGTGCTGGGCTGCCAACTCAACACCATAAGAAACCCACTGCCAATTAATCTGTGGACCGGTGATCTGCTGTGGCGTCCACTGACCGGGAAAAGCTGAAAGACATTACTTTTTACACAGCAAGTACCTGGAACTGACCTGTACATTTGTTTTCCTTTCAAAGGTAAGATCAAAACTGCATGAGTATGTTGTCTATTGGGTATCAAACTCAAAAAATGTTAATATTAATAGCAAATGCATCTTTTTTAACTAAAGTGGTAATATGTTTTGTACAGTAAACCTTTTCCAATGACGAGGCAATTACTTTGTGTTCTGTAACAATGTAGAACTGCTGTGCAATCTTGTGGAACAGCAAGCAATGATTATAAGTAAAAAAACAAACCTTGAAAATGGAATGGTGTTAACATTTCTTAATGAAATCAAACAACCTTGGGGACTCCTATGGTGTTGGGTATGAGGTCGGAGAGCTTGTTTACAGCTGAGCACAGCTTGTTGCCTATCGAAAGATAGGCATGAAACCAGTCAGTCTAGGTTTTTTGTTATTAGATAGAAAGTTTTTAGGGTTGCATGCATTGTTTGTGTTGACCCATAAAGCTTTTGATAGGAAGAGAAGAGAAAACTGGTACCATGATATAATGCATAGTTCTATCTCATCACGACAAGAACATCTTCTATGTGCAACATCAAAAGGGTATCAAATATATCCCTTAAGAACTGAGGAATTTGTCCTTGGTATCACCTTATCCCCAAAAGGAAATAAACCGGGGACTTTACCAATCAAGACATATTTTCCTAAATGTAAACTGCATTTAATAGGTGCCTGAAAATAGCTGTGATCAGAGTTCTACAGTTCTAAACAAACGTTAAATCAGTCAATCAATCAATTAATCAAATCATTCATATTTTGTTTAATACAACAACCTTAGACTGTAGTACTTGTATGCTTCTTAAAAATGTATCCAAGGCATAAAAATTCCTAATAGTGATTACACCAAAAGGCCTAGATTTCTATTTCAGACATGGATGTCTTTGGTATGCTATAAAAATACAGGAACTACTAGGAATCCTTTTAAAAAAAAGATCTTTACTATACCATGTTCAGAACTTAACATTTAACAAGTGCTGCTGCAATAACTATATGCATCTCTACTTTTCAGTTTGAGAAGAAAAACATTATGATTTCAGGGAACATGACAGACCTGTTAAATGAATGTAGTCCTATCCCATAATGTATACAGAATGTGCAATTCTGACATTGAAGGAAGTTATTAAAACACTACATTTTCAAATTGCTATGTAGAATACATGTAAGTAGGTAAGACCAAAGTTGAACAGTCAATGATATTAAGTTGTCATTGGCTGCAGTAGTATAATCCACAACTGTCTGAGACAAAAAAAAAAGTTATAAACATAACAGACACATACCCAAAGATGAATCAAAACATTCACTGATTTTCTGATTACCTTCTCCAATACACAGGCTCACAGGGAGGCTGGAGATTCAGCTGGTACACAGTGGGCACAAAGCATAGAAACTCGCCCTGCTTAGGGCGCCATCCAATTGCAGGATGCATGTGAACAGACAGATAGACGCACGCACACACTTACATGGCAGGTGCACCTACAGGCAATTTAGAAGACTGTCACTTCACTTACAACACATCTTTTGGATGTGGAGGGAAGCCAGACCACCCAGAAAAAAAGTACATTTGTATAAAACCTTACCATAACAATAGCTGTAGTAGTTGTAGTACTCTGTACATAACCGATCTCCTGCCAAGGATAGTCCAACATCCAGCCAGTATACTAAAGTCTTTAGATCTTACAGATGTAGTGTATCACAAGGCATAGGGAATAAAGGTGATTTATGGATGCAAACGTTCAGAACTGAAAATCCCCAGGAAGAACAAACTGCCTTTACGTTAAAAAAGAACATGTACATTCAGAAGGAACAAAGGCCCCTCAACCAAGAAGGCAACAAAAACTCAGGGTAAGAGCCAGAAAAAGGAGGAAGGAGGTAGGAACTGAATACTGCAACAATGAAAAGAAGGACATCTACTGATATGGTAAGATTTTACACAACTGTACTATGTTCTTCCATATCACTGGTGCACTATTCTGTACATAAGGGAAAGTACAAGAGTTAAGGGCAAGGCTAGGAGGAGGAAGGCATGCAGTAGCCCTCTACAAACCCATGCAGAATAGCTCTGGCAAAACCTGCCCTGGTCCTGCACACAAGAGCCAATTTGTAAAGTTTAGTGAAAGTATGAAAAGGGGACCAAGTAGCAGAATCAAGGATGGAACTGGTATCCAACTCCTTCAAAAAGGCACCAAGTGTGACAACCACCCTCGTAGAATGTGCCTTTACAGAAGAAAGAAATTTGCCATGAAAAGGAAATGGCCCTAGAAATCCAGGATGAGATGGCTTGCTTGGAAACAGCCAAACCCGAAGTCCTGGTGTGAAAAGAAACAAAAAGCTGCACAGACTAATTAACTGACTTAGTCTAATCTAAATAGTACTGGAGTTGTCTATGCAGATCCATGGTGTGAAGAACCTTCTCACTGGCCAAGGGAAAAGGAAAGGCGAAAAATATCAAATAGAAACAGGCTTGTCCTGAAAAGAAAGCTTCTGGGTAGGAGGAGTCTGAGTGGACTTAGCAGGAAGGACACAGCAAGAACCCTTCTTACCTTTAAGAGGGGGTGAGTCTGTCTACAAAGACAGACAGACTTAGAAGGACAATTCCTCTGGAATTTGGGGATAGAGGAGACAAAGATATGTTTGAGTTTCTGCAAGGCCTTACCCTTATCCTAAGGGGACTTAAATAAATCAGCAGCAGCCGTCTCAAAGGGATTTTTGTTATCCAGAGGGGTAGCCTAAAAGCTTGGCTTTAATATAATCAGGTAAAGCCTTAAGATGTAGTCAAGAATAATGCCCAATTGCTGAATCAAAAGCAGCAGCCCTGGAAGAGGCATCTGCAGCATCACAGCTGCATTTAGCATGAGACAGGCTACCTGGGAAGCCGACTCCAGCAAGTGCAGAGCAGAAGCCTTCCCATCAGAATCAGGAAGATTAGACATCATCTTAAACACTTGGGAAAAGAGGGCAAAAACATACCTTGTCATGTGGACCTGCTAATTAATGGCCCTAAAAGAGAAGGTGGCAGCAGTATAAACTTTCTTGCCCAACCTTTTCATGGCTAGACTATCCTTATCTTAAGGAAGGCGCTTTGTAGAAGGCAACAGCTTAGAAGGTTTATCAGAAGAAAGTGAAACCACTGAAGGATCAGCAGAGGGGCATTTATACAAAAACTTACAGTTTTCAGGCACCTTGTAGAACCTATCATGTTTCTTGGGTACTGGATGCTGAGAGCCAGGAGATAAAGAAGCAAACATAAAGTTAAAGGGCTGCGAAAACAGGAAGGAAAGCTGAAGGTTTAGGAGACTCCATTTGTAGGACCTCATAATACCTGTTATGTCAGTGACATGAACAGTCCCACTTAAAATACTGCATCATGTGGGCAATAGTATCCCCAAAGGATAATTTTACCAATGGGGAATCTGGGCTCAAAGAATTTTCTTCCTCTGAACCATAGTCCAGAGGGGAGGGGATTTGGGAAGACTAAGCAAGGAATTCTTCTCCAGAATCCAAGTCCTCAACTGAGGAATCCATTCCCATAGGCCTCTTAACAGAGATTGAAGACCAGGGTGAGGGACGGACAGACATCCCTAGAGGAGGCTTCAAGGCCATTAAAGCATTAACCAGATCCTGAGTAAAATCTTGACATTCAAGCTGGGGATCTTTAATAACAGGTGAAATATGTTTAGTTTTGTGCTTCTTTTTGTGTGGGACATCTGCCTAAAGATCCTTGGAAGTTCAAACCCTTGATGTGATTCAGTAATGATAGTATGTGCTTCCCCCCTTACTAAAATCTGAGGAATTCCCTTGATCCCTCAGGTATTATCAGCTAAGGTTCAATGTCAGGAGCAGATTCTGATAAGCATCCAAGGACATAAGAGAATTCTGATCCATGCCAGCCTCCAACGGGTCTTCAGATCTTTCACCAGCTTCTACAGAGCCATCCAGGGAGGCTGGACAGCAACCAGATCAAACCTAATCTTTTTGGTCTTTTTCTTGGCAGACAGCTGGCCCTCAGGGATTGGAGGATTCTGCCATAGCACCTTGATACAACAGTTTAAATCATTGGCTCTCAAAAGAAGTGGACAAGGAGGATAAATGAGTACGCAAGATCTTACGCATCAATGTTTGGCAGACAGACCACTGCATATGGTTGTGGGAAGCACCCGTACAAAAAAAGAAGACACTGGTTTTGACGGTCTTTATGGGGAATCTGTTCTCACGCTGACATTTTCACTTCCTTGATGACAAGAAACACAAACACCAGACAAAAATGGGGAAAAAAAGTAGAGAAGAAACCCTAACAGGACACTTACCTCAAAACAGCTTTGTAAGCAGCACAGCAGAAGGGTGTTCAGACTAATGTTTGATATAATGACACAAACTGGCAGTAAAGAAGGTCCGAGTGTTTCTGTCCCTATGTCACCGCCTTGTGCAAGGAACATACGTGTAATGCACAGCACCTATAAGATCCATAGGCTTTGGTATACTGGCTGGATGTTGGGCTATCCTTAGCAGGAGATCTCTTATGTACAGAATACTGCAACAGTGATATAGAAGGACATCCTACAAATACATGGAGGAAACAGACACTTTACAGAACTTATCCCAACAAGCAACTGTCCAATATGTTGTATCACGTTGAAAAGAATAAAAAGGAGGAAAGGCTTGAAAACTGCCTTTCCAACAGCGTGAGAAGGTCCTGCTGTGCCACACTCCTGTTGTTTTTTCATATAGTGAATATGACACATTCTTGCAGCATGATGACCAAAGAAACTAGCTCTGTCCAGATAAGTTAGAAAAAATAAAGTTTTTGCATTTTTTAGAATAAATTCCAAGTATTGCTCTTTGCTGCTAGTCCATCTCAATCAGGGCCTAGTACAAATAATGATATTACTATCCATGACATCAAAATGACACAGCATGGATAATATTTTATATATGAGGACCAATCACTTTGTCTCCTTTGAATGGTACTCAAAACAGAGTAATTAATAACAAAAGTAAATTACAAGATACCCTTCATACCGCTCATATCTCTACAGAAGACAAAGGTCTTATCCACTACCTCACAGGCATTTTCATGACCCAAGCCTATTAGTTTTGATATTCTGACAACATGGCATCATTCTTTTTAATTAGCTGAGCCATTACACCCATTTTTGAAATTGCTAAAGGCATCTAACTACCCTTTCTCCAGTTTGTGTATAAAATACCACCAGCAAAGCAGCAGACATTTGCACCACTTTCCACTAACCATTCAACTTTCTAAGTTACTATACTGTGTATTTTTCATTTTCTATTCACATAAAAATTGTTCACCGCACTGACTCTTTTGTCTTCTATAACAAAACTGGCTTCAACTAATTGGACCTTGACTAAGAATATCAAATAGTGCTGAAATCATTACGTATCCTTTTCTCTAACTGTCTACACCATATTTATCCAGACTGAAATTTAAAGTGATGTATTTATTCTTCTATCGGCTTATCAGTTTTCATGAAAAGTGGTCTTGGGTAGTTTAACAGTTCTTTATTTTTAACTCTTTCATCTTCTAACATCTCTCCTATTTGACTTCTCATCTAACCTTTTAATATTTCTCTGATTTTATTCACCATCTAACTGTCTTAACTGTTTTTTCCCCTGTGAAATGCTAACATTTTTTTCACTACTTTTATCTCACACTCTCTCTCCTTCCTTCCTACCTCTATTACATTTGATATTTATTAATTTTAAGCTATACTTACTTTGGTAGTTAATTTATTGTTTATTTGACTGCTTTCTGTTGCAAATTCTTTTCTTTTCATATAATATGCATTACCTCAACACATTACTTTTGGTTTCTATATACGTTTCTTGACAATAAGTCATTTTATGCAATTTTTCTGGCTGATGTCTTCTCAGGCTTTGGCAGAAAATGGGTCAGGCCCAGACAGACATCCTACTTAGCATAATTAACAATGAATGCAAATAAATAAATGTTCAAGTATGAAGAGCCATTAAATTCACAAGCTACAGGTACAGTCAGCTACCTTGACTGCAGTCTTACATGGCAGCTGCTAGGAACAATGTGAAATCCTGACTCAATTCATCAATGAATTTAGGCAGGAAGCTTTTTTTCTCTGTCTCAAGTGGCAGAATAAAAAACAAAGCACTTCTAGGAGATA
The DNA here is from genome assembly GCF_019279795.1 of Protopterus annectens. Lineage (NCBI taxonomy): Eukaryota > Metazoa > Chordata > Ceratodontiformes > Protopteridae > Protopterus > Protopterus annectens. The sequence goes on from NC_056735.1 coordinate 514,241,417, forward strand.
AAAGTGAGATAAAACAGCAGCATATCTAAAAAAGTACAGTTGTGTACACTTACCATAAATGTAGATGTTCAAGTGTATTCACTGTTGCAGTCATTACCATTTGGGTTATCTGCTTGCAGGTAGCCCTCAGTCGGCCTGATTAACAAAGTCTTGGGTCCTGTGTTGGTTGCTGTCCCTTCTTCCATGACATCAGGTTGTCAGGGGTATAAAAAATGCAACTGAGGCTATTACATCAGTTTTTCTTGCCCCAGATGTCAGATGCCCTCCTAATGGGAAGCAATTAAACATAAAAGCACAAAGATATACCTTCAACAAAAAAGCAAATACACCAAAAAGGCTTTTAAGCATAGTAATGGAAAGTAGAGGTATAGCCAAAAGAAGTTAGGGGGCTGGTGAGAGGGTAACCAGGACTGCAACAGTGAATACACTCGAACATCTACATTTATGGGAAGTGTACACAACTGTACTATGTTCTTCGAGTTTCACTGTTGCAGTCATTACATTTGGGTAGATTCCCAAAGCTATGGTTGGGAGGAGGAATTTAGATAGCATTAGGACCAGCTATAAGGCCCTGCAAGACTGCAGTGGCAAAGTCAGCTCCAGATTTAAAAAACATTGGCAAATGATAATGCTTGGTGAAAGTATGTACAGAACTCCAGGTAGCAGCTTCTAGGATGTCCCTGGTAGGGACGCCTCTGAGAAAGGCTGTAGAGGTAGAGATAGATGCAGCCCTGGTGGAGTGAGGTCTGATCACCTGGGGGATAGGTTTTCCATGGTGCTTATAGCAGAAATTAATGCAATGGCTTATCCATTTAGAAATGGTTTGCTTTGAAATAGCCTTCCCCTCTGCTCCTGCAGCAAATGCCAGCAGCAGTTGTTCAGATTTCCTTTGAGGTTTAGTCCTGTCCAAGTAGAATGTAAGTTGTCTGTGCACGTCTAAGGAATGCAGTATCCATTCCCCTTTATTCTGTGGATTGGGAAAGAAGTTTGGCAAATGAATGGACTGATTAAGAGCCACACTGGATACCACCTTGGGCATGAAGGATGGACTGATTCTGAGGGACACCCTGTCTGCATGAAAGATGATGAAAGGCTCCACTGCCATAAGGGCCTGTAACTCAGATACCCTTCTAGCTGAAGTGATTGCTAAAAAGAAAGCTGTTTTACAAAAAAGAAATTTTAAGTCTGCAGTAGCAGTTGGCTCGAAAGGAGGTAGAGTGAGTTTCTCCAAGACAAAGTTAAGGTCCCAGGCTGGGGTTGGAGCTCTCCTGGGTGGTTTGAAATTTTTGGCCCCTCAGAGGCACTGCTTAACAGTGGATGAGAGAAGAGGGGAGGTTCTGTGTTATAATGAGATGAAATGGCTGAGGCATGGATTTTAATGGAGGAAAAAGACAGGCCCCTGTGAAGCATCTCAGTTAAGTATTGTAAAATCTGAGGTAAATTGGGCGTTGCTCTGCTTATGCCTTGAGATTGGTTCCAGGCACAAAATCTTTTCCATTTTTCAGCATAAGATTTTCTAGTACTAGGCCTCCTTGCCTCTAAAATGATATCCGGCACAGGTTTGCTGAGGGATGGTAAAGGAGAGATTAAGTAATTAGCCAGGCTGCAAGGTTCAGTGTTGGAAGCTGAGGGTGCAGAATCGGGTTCTCCTGCTGAGACAGCAGGGAAGGAGTCTGAGGCAGGTGCCATGGAGATAATCATGACACACTGCACAGGAAGGGGTACCAGTGTTGGCGTGGCCAGTCTGGAGCAATCAAAATCATCCTTGGTTTGTCCTGTTTGATATTTAGTAGTACTTTGGACAGCAGAGGTAGAGGGAGGAAGGCATAGACTGATAGGTTTTTCCAGCTGAAGGACAGAGCATCCACTTCCCAGGCTTGTTTGTGGGGAGTCCTTGTGCAAAATTTGTCCAATTAGTAGTTCTGGGGAGAGGCAAACAGGTCTATATCTGGGCTCCCCCATTTGCTTGTCAACATGCTGAAAACCCTTGGTTCCAGTTTCCACTCGTGTGGGTCCATGAGGTTTCTGCTTAGTCCGTCTGCCAGTGTATTTAATTTTCCTGGCAGGAATTGAGCTTGTAGGTACACTTGGTAGCTCAAGGCTGTGTTCCACAATGCCATGGCTAGTCTGCAGAGGGCTAAGAATGTATACCCCCCTGCTTGTTTATGTACCACATAACAGTGGTGTTGTCCATCTTTACCATTAGTTGTCCTGGAAGAATGTGGTCCTTGAAGGCTGTCAGAGCATTCTGTACAACTAACATTTCTTTTTGATTGATATGCTGGTGCATTTGACTTGGGTTCCATTTGCCCTGAATGCACTTCCCTGCCAGGTGAGCCCCCCATGCATAGTCTGATGTATCTGTTGTTAGGGTTTGGGCAGCAGGGGGTGGTGTGAAATGTAGTCCCTTGTTTTGGTGGCAGGCCTCTGCCCACCAAAGGAACTCTAGGCGTAGGCAAGGTATGATAGGAATCATTGTTTCTAGGTCTTGAGAATGTTGACACCATAGGCTTTTTAGATACCACTGTAGTTGCCTCATATGCAGTCTTGCATATGGAATTAGAAGAATGCAGGAGGACATGAACCCCAAGGCTTGCAGTATTTGTCTTGCAGATAGCAGGGTTTTTGTTGCCACTTGTCTGAAGTAGGTTGTCAAATGAATTTGCATTTCTGGCGTGAGGTAAGCCATCTGGGAAGTTGTATTCAAGCTTGCTCCCAGGAATATAATTTGTTGACAGGGTACCAGGTGTGATTTCTTTTCATTTATGGTATACCCCAGACAAGTTAGAACCCTTTTTACAAAGATCAACAAAAAGGTGACCGAAGTGCTTGAAAAGAAAACAACGAAATGAAGAAAAAGCACCAGAATCCACGTCTCGTCCCAAAATCACACAATTTAATGAAGCACCAAAACAGTAAAGCACAGTATCAACCCCAACAAGAAAACATTAACGCTCTTATATTATCCACACATTTTTGTCCAAAAACTTCATCAGATGTGAAAGCTACTACAAACGAGATTATTTTAAATACTCTAACAACCAATCAGATGAGCTTGAGCATTGAATAAATTAATGAATTATTAATTTCAAAGCAGTTTGAAAAGTGCTAAAAAATGCTAGAAAACAGGAATACATGTGTTGCCAAATAAAATGTGTTTTTAGGATATTATAATATATATAACCCCCTCAATGTAAAACTGTTTTCTATAAAAAAAAAACATATAAAATATTTAAAATGCATTAATACATACATATTTGAAATACTCTCATATTATCTCATTTTCAAGGTTTTAAGGATGATTATTCCAACAAAAAAGAGAGGCACATTTAAATGTGGAAGACGTAGTCAGTGCACATTTGTACACAATGGAGAGGATTTTTACTTGATAAGCAGGGAAACACATATCAGAACTAGGGGATACGCCAATTGTGAAACAAGTGGTTTAGTCTATTTGGCAACATGTGGACAATGTAGTTCGTTCCATGTAGGCAAGACTGAGAGAAAGCTTAAACAAAGGATTTATGAACATGATTACATTAGGAAAAACCATGAGATTAGTGCCTTGTATAAGCACTCTCACAACTGTACAAATGCCAATTTTAGATTTTTTGTAATAATAGTTAATATTGACCCAAGGGGAGGTCCTTGGGAAACTAGGCTTGAGTACAGGGAATTATACTGGCAGCTAATTTTAGAAGCCACTAAGAACCCTGGTTTAAACGATATGGTCTCATTGAAACCTGTACTCAAGCTTAGAGCAGCTAAACTATAAACATTTAAAGTTTACCTTGCCTTTCATTTGCATTGCATTTTATTATATACCCAAGGTGAAAACAATCTTTTAATATGAGAGTATTTCAAATATGTATGTATTAATACATTTTAAATATTTTATATGTTGTTTTTTTATAGAAAACAGTTTTATACTGAGGGGGTTATATATATTATAATATCCTAAAAACACATTTTATTTGGCAACACATGTATTCCTATTTTCTAGCATTTTTTAGCACTTTTCAAACTGCTTTTGAAATTACTGACTCATTAATTTATTCAATGTTCAAGCTCATCTGATTGGTTATTAGAGTATTTAAAACAATCTAATTTGTAGTAGCTTTCACATCTGATGAAGTTTTTGGACGAAAACATGTGGCTAATATAAGAGCGTTAATGTTTTCTTGTTGGGGTTGATACTGTGCTTTACTGTTTTGGTGCTTCATTAAACTATGTGATTTGGGGACGAGATGTGGATTCCGGTGCTTTTTCTTCAATTCGTCCCTTTTTACAAAGGCCAGATAATTCAAAAGTACGTCCTGGCTTTCTGCCTGAATTAGACAATTGTCCAGGTATGGGTATATTTGAATATTTCTTTGCCTGCAAAATGCAATAACTGGAGCTAGGCACTTTGTGAATACCTTGGGTGCAGTAAATAAGCCAAAGGGCAGTGCAGAGAACTGATAGTGCGTGTAGCCTGCTTTGAAGCGTAGGTATCTTCTGCAAGATTCCATGACTGGGATGTGCAGGTATGCTTATTTTAAATCTAGTGTTGCCAACCAGGCATCTTTGCCTAGCATAGCAAGTTACTGGTGAAGAGTCAGCATCTTGAATTTTGGAATATCCAAAAAGGTGTTTAGAGTAGACAGGTCCAGGATAGGATGCCATGAATTGTCTTTTCTGGGTACTAGGAAAAGTCTCGAGTAGAAACCTTGTCCCTTTTCCTTTTCTGGTACCAGTTGAATAGCCCTCATGCTTAAGAGAGAAAGTACTTATCTTTCGGCCTCTGCCCACTGATTTGGGGGTAGGTCCGGCCACCCACTTAGTATTGGCAACATGTGGAAATGAAATCTCTATCACTGGGACGCTATATTAAAAACCCATTTGTCCTGGTTAATGAGTTCCCAATTCTTTGCATAAAGAGAAATCTTTCCCCCCAAAGGGGCAGTCAGTCGATAAGTGCTTGGAAATTTTAAAAGGAAGTCACTGAGACATTTTACCATAGGGGGGAGTCTTATTATTCTCAGACTTGGAAGTGGAGGCCCCCCACTGCTTAGTTCTGCGAGGCCCCTGGGACTGAAACCTGGGTTTTTTGCTGTCTGGGTTTGACTTGGGAAGACCTGGAAGGGGCTGGAAAGGACCAATTCTTAGAGGGCCAGTGCCTACTAAATGTAGGAGGCTGAACTTGTAAAAAATCTTTAACAGTTCGCATATATTTAGCTTTATCTTCCATCTTTTTAAGAACTTCCTCAGCCTTGTTGCCAAATGGTCAGTACTTATTTAAAGGAGCATCCAACAATTTAGCTTTAACATGATCAGGCAAAGATTGCTCCTTAAGCCAAGCATGCCTTCTGATTACAGACAGTAACAGCAGCCCTGCAAGAGGCCTCTAATGAATCAAAACCACACTGCAAAGTATGTTTTCCAGCTTGTTAAGCAGAATGCATTAAATCCTGTAATTCTTTATTTTCTACACATAGGTTCATAGATTAGTACCAAGTTAACTGCCCTTGCGAGCCATTTTAAGCCTAGCCAATTATCCCTTGTGAGACTCAAACCCCACACCTTCTGCTTGTAAGGCAAACACCTTAACCATTAGGCCACTCTCCCACAGTCAGGAATAAACATAATTTTCTGTTTAAGCAGTCCAATAACATGTTGCTGATATTTTAACAGATGAAACTGGCAGTTTAAAGCCCTAATGGCCAAGGTTGCAGAAGTGTAAACCTTCTTTCCCCATCTATCCAGCACCCTGGAGTCTCTATCAGAAGGGGTAGGATTTTTAGCAGTAAAAACCTTAATGCCCTTGGGCTCCTGTGAAATAGTCTCTGGATCTGCAATAGGATTTTTGAAAAGGAACATGTGGGACTCAGGGACCCTGTAGTATCTGTCAGGTTTTCTGGGAGCAGGAGGCACGGAATCAGGGGCCAAACTAGATTCCGAGAAAGCATCATCAACAATGTCTAGTACAGGAGAAATAGCTAAAGGCCTATGCTGAAGTAGGAGAAGGAAATCCCTAAGCCTATTTTTTGAATCAGAAAAATCCTGGCTTTCCCAGTGGAAATGCTCCCTTAGAGTATGTAAGGTTACCCCAAAAGAAAAATCCTCAGGAGGGGAAGCAGAGGGAATAGAGTCCTCTGCATCAGAATCCTCATAAGTAGGTAAGGGCAAATCTAGATCATCTGAAGAGTCAGAAAAAACAGAATCCCGATCAGAAGATTCATAATCAACTTCAGTCCTAAGCCTCTTAGAAGAGGGGGGGGGGTGGCTACTCCTGAGTAGAGTTATTAGATCTTCAGCCATTTTTATCATTTATTTTTTAGGCCTAGAGGCCTGAGCATGTGGCCTGGGCATCAGTTTTTTAGACATGGGTTGAGATTTAGGCCTAAGTAAATAAGGAGGTGTCGGTTTAATATGCATGTCCGTAGGCCTGAATACACCCTCAGAAGCCGGTGCCTGCACAGCGGCTCTGGACCCATCCAAGGTAGAGACATCCGCAGGTTCCATAGTTGAAGCATCTCAAGGCATTCTGGACTCCGAATGGGTCTCAGTAGAGGCCTGTGAATCAGAAGTAGCAGGTATCAGGGGCTGCGAAAGCATCTCACTGAGTACCGGCGAACTGGCGACTGGCTTAGGAGAAGCGTCACCGGCAGTTTTGGACCTCGGCGGTCTGTCTCTGTCTTTATTTCTGCATTTTTTCGGAATCCCGGTAGTCGGATGGCTAACCGATGACATTTCTGTATAATTAAACCGAGAACCAAAATATTTAGAGGCGAAAATATACAGACGACGGATAGCTTTAGTTGAAGACTTCGGTTCTGAAACTTGAAAATGAAATTTTCAAGAGTCGATCAACCGGCACTTGCGAACAGCTTCTGCTTCGGGCACTGCATGGCAAGAAAGACTGATGTACCTCACCAAAAGAATCACAGGTCTAAAGCAGATGCCCTACGCTGACCACCGTAAAAAACTCCAGCTATACTCTGTCGCATATCGTCTACTCAGAGGCGATCTCTGCTTAACATACAAGGCCATGTCAAACCCAGAGCTGTTGGACATGCTACACTTAAAGAAATCCCAAACCCTCAGAGCTACATGCTCCAGGGATCTAAACCTTGTCATCACAATAAACAAAACATGCTGGAGAGATAGGTTCCTGACCCAGAGACTCCCCAGACTCTGGAATAGATTGCCCATACATGTCAAGCAGAGTGCCTCTTTGGACCTCTTCAAGAGGAACCTTGACAACTGGATGGGAGAAAGGAAATTCACACCAGGGATCACGTCAGTCGCCCTGCTAGACAGGGATCCAGGAAAGTAAATAATGTGGGAAGAAATAGCCAGGGAATTGTTATAGCTAGGCTTGTATAGGCCCTAGGGCTGATAGCCTAGTACCAGCCTATGAACCTATGAACCTATGATGTAATGGCGTCATTTGCATGTTTTATACCCCTGATGACCTGACGTCATGGAAGAAGGGACAGTAACCGATGCAGGACCCAAGACTTTGTTAATCAGGCCGACTGAGGGCTACCTGCAAGCAGATAACCCAAATGTAATGACTGCAACAGTGAAACAAGAAGAACATCTGTAAAACTGGTGCCTTATTTTCCATGAAAAGACATTCTGTGTCCTCAATTGAATGAAAGGTCTACATTATAAATGTACTGTCGTGCTGGTTGCAGAGAGAGTTTGTTGCAAGGATGCAAAGGTTTCCTATATCACTGCACTGCCACTATCAACAGAAGGAAAAGAATGTCTATTATTCAACCTAAATGCACAACGTTTAAAGATGTGTTATGATTTTCAGAAAGTGCTCAACAAATTACATTCTGTTTGACTAAGTGAAGAACCAAATGAACTTTCTGTAAACACAACTGTGCAGTCATGACATCAGAAATGAGAAATGGAATGGAGTATACAATAAACTATTTCAAACCAGTATTTGCTATTTTAATTTGACCAGAATAGGTTTCCACAATATAAACAGCTGCAAATAAAATGGCTTTTGTGGCAAAATGCAATGTGCAAACGTAATGAATAAAAAGCCTTTATAAATTAACTTCAACACTGCAGTCATCCTTAAAAATAAAAAATAAAAAAACAGCATCAGCTGTATCACTTTGGACGAGATTAATTCAGTACTGTCTATAGCATATTTTGTTGTATTTCTGTTTCAATCATCATTTTGTTACAGAGTTATGACTTGTTTGGAGTCAGTTTCCTTAATCAAGTGATTTTTCACTTACTAATAGGTAATATTTGAAAGATAGGAGAGAGAGAATCAAAACTTAAACTGCCTGGGATGAATGCAATGGAGATCGTAACCACGGTTTGATATTTGCTATGCAAACTTTCATAACTGTGCAAGTTGCATATTACTGACAGGCGTAATACAAAATGTCATTGTGGGGGAGAGAAAAGTGTATAGTTCATGTGCACTACTGCATACACTTGATTCGTTGCTAGCTGTTTGACAGTCAAAATGAAGTTACCTAATAAATTACTTATTTACATTAATACCGTCACAACCAAGTGACTCATTATTGCACAGCTGCAGATGAAAGCTCAGATGTTGCTGTATACTGTAGTCTAGGGTTGAGTCTCTCATCTTCCATTTGCCTACTAATTTTAGCAATTCACTTAACTAGTCAGTACTACCAGGATGCCACAAGGAGCACTTGTGTCCAATTAGTTGGCTTTCATTGTTAACAAATAAATAAATAATATTGCCATTGATACCTGTGCTGTAATGTGTACACAGCTTGAGAGATACTAAGTGCTAATATTATTAATTATTCAATACATTTTACATTTATGAAAATATCTCAGAATACAAGCATCCATCCAAGAAGGGGGAGTTCAAAATGGCCGCTGTTCTGTGAGGACTGCTATCACCTAGGTCTCTGATATACCCTGGATTAAAACAAACCCAGAAGGCAACGCAGAATTAATAATACAGAAATAACTGTAGATATTTACTGCTAATATCATCCAGCAAACAAAAGAGGAAGAAAAAGTGACAGATTCAGCTCAGAAACAGCAGGATTAACTAGGATTTCTGAATAACAGCTTAAGCCATGTGCTACTAAGGCCCTGCATCTGACTGCAAGATTGGTAAAACACTAGACAGCAAGATGTCAAAAGAGGAAAATAATATGGAAACAACAACAACTAAGACCAAATTCTCAGTACTAGCCTCACCTGAGAAAGACACAACTTCAAAAAGACAAACGACAACTAAACAAACTGACAACTCTAAAACTACAAATAAATCCAAAACAGACCAGCCAGCTAATCTGGAAGACATAAAATCTGCCTTATTACCTATCCAGCAAGCAATAAAGGACTTATCATTACAATTTCAAACCTTTGGTGAATCATTCAGCCAAATAATATCCAGAATGGAAAAATCTGAGTCCAAAACAATAGAAAATTAAATAAAAATAGACTCTATTCCTCAAAGAACTGATGCCCATGACAAAGAAATACAAAACTTACAAGCAAAAATAGCAGACCTGGAAGCAAGATCTCGAAGGAACAATATCATCATAAGAGGAATACCTGAAACTGTACTTCATAACAGTCTAATACAAACAATCAAGCAAATAATAAATTCCCTGTTAGAGGAACTTGAAGAAATGCAGCAAATAACAATAGAGAGAGCCCACAGAGCCCTGAGGGAAATGCAAACACCACTGAAACCAAGACCTGTCTATATTAAAATATTAAACTACCAAGATATAAATAAAATCATACTGGCAGCAAAGAAAAAAGGCACACTCACCTGGAATAATAATAAAATCTCATTTGCTCAAGACCTCCCAATACAAATAAGACAATCAAGACAACTACTATCTTCATACTGCAGTTTCCTAATAGAAAAAAAAAATCAAATTCCAGATGAAATATCCAAATCAGTTAATCTTCTACATCAAAGAGCTTAAATACATGGCTGCTAACCCCAAAGAGGCAAAAGAGACATTCATGGCCGTTTTCAAGCAAATTCCACCTTCAGAAGTGAAATAAATCCACAAAAAACGATAAAGGACCCTTGGGTGAAAAAACGACCTCATTCACAAGCACTCTAGCTGGGATCCAACTCTGAAAGCTTCCCCTTGCTGTCTAGGCCCTTAAATCCACGATGTGAGCCATGAGGAACACAGGAAAAGGAAGTACAGCCTGGGTAGGAACCAAAAATCAACTGCCGTTTCTGATGCGCGAATATAGGAAGGAACCTCCTCCTGGGACATTGGTCTGCAAAATCAGTCCCTCTACGATATTGAGGGCTCCATTAAGAACAGTCAGAGAAAATGGATTTCAGCAAGCTCCAAAAGATTTTACTGTCTGAAAAATGAAAACTGATCTGCACTAGCTAAAAGAAGAAAGCTTCTCCATAGATGTCAACCAAACTGCAAGCAAAACCTTGAAGAAATAAGGTACTGTTGAACTGAACCATTCACTAAAACAGTACACCCAGTACTGTGCAGGTGAATGAAAATCCAGCCTTAAATAATAGGCAAGAAATAAACTGTCAGAAACAGGGTAGCTCATAGATTAATATTGGGAAAAAAAGGAAAAAAATTGTTAAATGTTTTATGTAAATACTAGAAATGTGTTAAAAATCCTGGAGAGAAGCAATCTCAGGAAAATAGTAAAATAACCTAACAATCTTGGGGTAATGTAAATATAGCCTTAATTTGTTAACTATAGCAGAAGGACTGTTTGGCTACGCTGTTTTTTTTTTTCTCTGTCTTTCTATACTTCCTACCTCTGATAAATAGGTGCCAAGTATATGTTTTATAACACACACAGATTTGATGTGGAAAACATTACAGGCACCAAAGAAGGCCGAAATCTGAATAAATAAAGGGGAGGAAAAATAAGTCAAATGAAAAAAAAATGTAAAAATGACAAGATTGATTGTTTAACAATATATCTATGGTACATATATTGCTATAATTTACTGAGGAATGTATATTAATATGCTGTTTTAAAAATACCATTAGAAAGAATTAGTCACAAGACAAAAACAATACATGCTGTACCTTAAATGCAATACCATAATTGTATAAATAATATGTTGGAAGAGACTAGGGATATTAAGTAGCAGTGTTTGTTGAGGGAACTAGTTTGTTCAGCTTTGTCCACATTGTTTATAGTAACATAGGAGGGATACTATGGGTTAAATCTATATCTAAAAAGAAAACACATTCCAAGATTAGACGTAAAGGTAAACCATATAACGAACCTTCATCCTCCCCTCCTGATTATTCCTGGTCCAGGGATATAGTGGTTAGGCACAGAGTAGGGACGGGAATAAATAGATGCTTTCTTCAACCATCACACAGTAACACATACAAAGATAACAAAACAAAACTAATATACATGGCATATCTAAGGAATACACCTAATAAATAAATGTGGGAAATAGAATCATGGAATGTTAAAGGGCTCTAAAACAAGAAGAAAAGAAAAGTATTCTTACACCTTACATTAAAAACCACAGCCAACCTCATACTAATACAAGAAACACACTTGACTGCAGAGCAATGGGCAGAAATTAGCAGAAAGAAATGGATAAGTCAAATCATAGCTTCAGAGGGGAAAACAAACAATGCTGGGGCGGCCATAATAATTAAAAACCAATTTAAGGAAAAAATACTTAAAACCAAAGCTGACAAGGAGGGAATATGGTGTTACGTAACATTTAGTAGTCCTACAATACCAAAACCTATAATGGTACTTAATGCTTACGCACCCTGTAATAACCAACAACACTTTTTTATGTCATTATACCCTACCTTAAACCAATTTACAGATCACTACCTAGTGACTGGAGGTGACTGGAACACATATCAAAACGCAGAAAAGGATAAATCTAATCTGACCAAATCACATAATAAACAAGCCATATTAGCCCTTAATGAACATAAACAAGATTTCAAACTATATGACCCTTTTAAACAGTGCAGATAAAACAGGGAAATCCACATTCTATTCGCGATGCCATATAAAATGTGGTCAAGGATAGACTTCTTTTTAATCTCTGACATATTCATTAACATGGACCCAACAATAACTATATATACCAGGTTCTTTTCAGATCACTCCAAAATCACACTGAACATTAACTGGGACAAAAAGATATATTTAGAGAATAGGGGTCATAATTGGTCATTAAACCCTAATTTACTTTCCAAAATGGATGTAATAAAAGAAACAGAAGCAATACTAAAAATAGCTCTTACAAATATCACTAACTCCCAAGTACCAACTGACATAGAATGGGCTGCAACCAAAGCACAAATTAGAGGATTGTTTATCAGAAAAGCAGCATACTATAAAAAATACAACTGAAAGAGGAGCATACACTGAAAGGGAAAATAGAGCATCTTGAAAAAGAACTAATAAATAACCCTAAGAACCAAACAGAAGCAGAACTTTTAAAAATGCAAAGGGATCTATATATGTTAGAAATCAGGAACCTATCTTTTTATGAAGCCAGAATGTTAGCCACTTATGAAGAAGAAGCTCAAATACCATCTAGAGCTCTGGCCAGAATTATCTCCCAACACAAAAATGCCTCCAATATATCAGAAATAAACTACAGAGACAAAAACTACACAAAAAATGAAGACATTATTAAAACATTTGAACAAATACACTCTCAAATATATGGAGCACAAATACTACAAACCTCAAAGGAAGATAGAACTGTTTTCCTTCAAAAACTGAAATTCCCTAAACTCAATTTAGACCAACAAAAAAAAACTAACTGAACCGATATCCATCAGTGAAATTATTCCAACAATCAAACACTTAAAAGCGCATAAGGCTCCGGATGGACTCACATCAGAATTTTACAAAGCATTTTCCCCCTTGATGGCCAAACTACTATACTATACACTGAATTACATAATAAACTATAAAATAAATGATATCCACTTTAATGCCTCTAAAACCATCTTTATATTAAAAGAACACACAGAACCCAAAAACCCAGACAGCTACAGACCCATCTCCTTCTTAAATATAGATACTAAAATATTTACCTCTATACTTGCAAACAGAATGAAAAATCTGATAGAGAAAATCATCTCCCCAGAACAATCCGGTTTTACACCACAGACAGACTAGTGACAATACATTAACATTATATGTACTGATATCCTACACTAACCGATACAATATCAACATCTACACAATGGTAGTGGATGCCCACAAGGTATTTGATAGGGTTAATTTAGAATTCTTACTCCAAACACTGCCCTACTTTAATATACCCATTAACTTCATTCAGATCATCCAAACTCTCTATAACAACCCATACACATCTCTATATATAAATAAAACTTGGTCAAATAGGATCCTAATAAAAAATGGAACAAGACAAGGATGCCCATTATCACCCTTCCTGTTTAAACTATACCTAGAACCACTCTTTCTATGTATTAAACAAAATACATACCACAGCCCTCCATCAATACACAACTTCAAAATATACCTCACTGCATTTGCGGATGATTTGAACATATACTGCACTACACCAAATTCAGATATAAACAAAATAATAGCTGCAATTGAACATTTCTCGACTATGTCTAACTACAAACTAAACCTCAATAAAACTAATATTTTCCCCTTAAAAACACCCAAACTCATCTCACTAATACCATTGTTAAACACAATAAAAATAAAAGAAGAAACTAAATACCTGGGAATCACCTTTTTCCAGAATAACAAAGACTTCTACTAACACAATGTAAATCTTAAATGGCAAAATAAAATTCAAGACTGTAAAAGATGGAACAACCTAAAACTACCATTCTTGGCCAAAGTATCAATAATCAAAATGTACATTTTACCTAGACTAATGTATATATTCATGACATCACAGACAACAATACATAATAAATTCTTCAAACAAATTCATACCTTCCTAGCAAAATGTATATGGGAACCCAAAAAAAAAAACAGAATCTCCTATCCAAAATTAACACTCCCCAAAAGCAAAGGAAGACTAAATCTACCAGATTTTAAAATGTACTCCTCGATCATTAACACTAACAGAATATTAAGAATAGCTGAACATAACCCGTCAATGGAAAATTGGTCTCCTCTTTGGGTGACAATCTATTATAGATATACTAAAGCTCTAGGTTTCAATCTCAAAGCACTTCCATTCCTGAAGCAGAAAGAAATACAAACTTTTAACATTATAGAGCCCTTAAAATATTCTATCAACTTAGCGCAAAAACTCTTTCAATTCTTGAACCTTAGACAAGCCATGACAATACTGCAACCCCTTCATAAAAACCCAAATTTAAAAATAAACAATAAGATGCTGGACTTGGTCCCTTTTCCCAGACTGAAAGATAAAACAATCCAAGATATTTATCCTTACCTTAACTGCTCAATACAAGAAATGAGGACCAACTTAAACCTCCCTAAATCACACATAATAATCCCAAGACAAATCAAAGAACTGTGTTCCAGTTACCTCCAAAATGTTACTATGACCAATTGTGACATAGAAACTTGTAGCAGGTTTTGGAAAACTATTATCACAACAAAGAAAACTATTACTAATTCATATAAAATGATAAATGAAATCAAATACCAGAAAGACCTCCTCTTCTCTAACTACTGGAAAAAAATGAAACCATCCATAGATGATCAGCAAATAAGCTAGGCAATCAATCTAACACTGAAGATTATACCCCCCAAAAAGTTAGCATGCTCTCAGCTCATGATCAATAATAATGCTTAGTTTACACCTGCAATCCTACACAAATTTAACACATCAAAAGCACCTTTCTGCCCACACTGTAAGAACCAGATAGCTGACTTAATCCATGTATTTTGGAGCTGTAAATGTGTCTATAAACTCTGGAACTCAAGGTACAATTACAAAAAATGGGTTATCAAACATCAACATTAACTTGGGAATTCATTCTATTACAGATTCTCCCACCCAACATACCAAGAAAACAAGCAAATACACTTTTAACAATTTTCCTACTAATGAAACTGTATATAGCTTTTAAATGGCTAGACATGATAAATATCTCTTGGGAGGGTTTTAAACAAGTAGCTATACAACACCTTTTAGCTCATAAAATAGTAATAGATAAAAGAATCAAAAACATGAAATCCAGAGAAATTTGGGAACAAACCTTTAATATCACATTAGCATAATTCATCACACAGCAACTTAGAAATACACTATAATGGAACCAAAGCACACATACAAGTTCAGATATTAAATAACTTGGATATTACAAATGTATATACTGACCATATAACTGTGGAATTAACAGTGAAAGCATCTATGTACATAGTGTAAATAGATATGTTGTACGACCTGTATCCTGTGGTGACCTATATCCTGTGGTATTTGACAATGTATATAACATATATATATATATATATATATATATATATATATATATATATATATATATATAAAAATATAGTCATGTTGTAAGATGGTTTTTATTTGTGATATTTATTAATGTAAAAATAAAAATAAAAATTATTGAAAAAAAAAAAAAAGAATACAAACATCCAGAAAGGAACTGCTTGCACTGATACCACGTAAGCAATATCATACATGTGGGTTGCTAAAGTGATGGTGATTGTACGTGTCTAGCTTTCTCTGCTCTCACAATAAGGAAAACTGTGAAAACTTGCAGCAAATTTTTTTTTTTTTTTTGCAGTGTAATACATTGTAATTGTAATACAAAATCATATGTACTGATTATTACCACTGTAAGGAAAAGCTGCCACAAGGTGCGAAAGGTTCAAGCAAACCGATTAATGAATCGTGTATACTGATTATTACCACTGCAAGAAAGAGCTGCCACATGGTGCAAAAGGGCCATGCAAACTGATTGAATGATATGAGTAATGCGTTAGCCAAACATTCAGTGTCGTGTGAAAACTTTAAGAAGTTCACCTTTTTTGTAATAGAGAAGGTGAAAACAGACAAGTTTGTAGGTTCATTCAATCACTTTTTAGAAAAAAACAGAATTGAAATGGCAAATTTTTTTAAGAGCTGATGTAATGCCTGGTATTAATGATAAGGTTTCTGTTAAAAGTAATTTAAATTATGTTAATTTTTAATTTAATTATTCTTTGTTATATAGAACATAGTTTTTGTATGTATTGTTAGTGTAGTTAAATTATGAATATTACTGCAAGGTTTACACTATATATATAGGTTTTCATTAGTAGTTATTGTGTTAAAAAGTGATAGTACTGTTTGTCTGACTGAATTTTAAATTGACATGTCCTTTTAAGGATTAATACTAACAGGAAATGATGTTGAAATAATGATGGTATAAAACGAAATGATGTAAATGTTGGATTTTGTAATTCTGAAGAAGTTCTGTAATAAACAGGACGAAAGTGCTAAATTTATTCTGGCTCCAGTGTGTGTTTTGTTTTCAGTTAGCATCTTATTTTTCTGAGTTTTAAACTCATTGAATGTGCTTCAGCATGCATTAGTGATATACAGCATGCTGGGCCAGGGGCTCTTTAAACCACTTCTTAGCACTGGCAATAAGTACTTCTGATGGTATAATCCTCTCTTACCTTTTATGTTTTGACGATCTTAATAACATCACAAGAGATCATTTTCTTTAGTTTAGATAATTAAGCTAAAGGACCATTTCAGCCTCTACCATTCCTGATTAACTAGACTTGACCAGTGGCCTCATGATCTAAAGGCCATAGCTTTAACCCTCAATTAACAAAACAGGCAACATGTGTGGCCTTCATACATCAAAGTTATCTATCCTACACACAGAAGACAAGATCTCTAGCATTAGACTGGCCACTACCCATCAAGGTGTTAAGAATGTAGTTTTTGGAATGGTGTTTAGCAACAGGTTTTTGCTGTCTGCCAGAACTCTTATCACAAGTGAAGCATAGTCAGATTATCCTGGGTGGGAGAGCAGGTATCTTTTTTATTATTATTATTATTTTATTTCATTTATTTATTTACTGCACAATAAAATAGTGGCCATTAACATTTATGCTCTCTGAGAGAGAGAACATTGCAATGACATTTTTTGATGCAGACAAGCCCCTGTTAAATCAGGAATCACAAATTACTAGGAGAGGAGACTTCAGCTGTGTCATCTGAAAATTGGGATATGGGAAGGGAAGTAGAAAGAGATCTACTGACTGTAAGAAAATGAGAAAAGCTGTGGTAGAGCTAACTTGCATACAAGATATGCATACAAAAGTTACACAAGACAGCTGTTTTTTATGAACTACTGTGAAGGAAGGAGTTCAAGCATGGGTATGCCACAAAAAGCTAAGACATTCTAAACGTGGATGTCAACCTAGTTTAAAAATGATTTTTCAGATCACAGAGGGCCAAAGTTGATGGTTATTGTCTATCCAGATTTTCATCTTGGAAGGAATAATTTATAAACTGAGTTGTAAGCTGTACAGTTATGGCTTCAGAGAGAATAGGCTGTGGGATTTTGCATTCAGATTTACTAAACACGTGCGATTCCTTTGGTGGCTGATGAGTGGCAAGATGAAGTGCATTGTGTAAGACATATTTGGCTTTTAGAGCCCAGAAGCACTGGATTGCAAAGACTACTTAACTTGACTTCTCTATGAAAGCGCTGTACTATACAGGAAGTTAATAAAAATGCTGACAGGAAGGACCAAAGGGCCCTAAGGGATGTACATCGGGAACATACGGAGATGTGTGCTGAGCTTTAAGAAATATTGCACAGATGTGAAATGTAAAAGGGGTGTGCTTACTTCTTGCTCATGGCATGAAATATGATGTCATCATGCTATGAGGGTACTAGGTAGTGCCACCTCTCCATCTCTGCTTTGGCAATTGATATCTCAGGTAACAAGGTGGTCATTTATTCAAAAAATGTTTCTGGGAAACACAAGCAGTGTGTGGAAGGCAGTGTGTGGAAGGCAACAGAAATTACATGAAAGAGCAAACCTCTAGTACTGTGGCAAACGATACAAGTTTCAGATGAATGAACTTGACATGGATGTAAGTATTGCATGTGCTGTGAGCACCTCAAATCGGGGTGGGATATATATAAAATCTGCTAAAATGAAAAAATGGCTGTAGAAACACGAGTGTGATATGACAGGAAGAAGTGCTGTCTCACGTGCTCACATTCATGTTCTTCTTGATGCGAAATGACTTTTAAGAAGTAATGAAACACTGCGTTACAACCTGATATGCTGATTACTGGACACTAGTCAGCTCTGACAATTTCAAACAGAAATAAGGTAGCATGAAACAGTATCACGCAAGTCTAGTGTAGGCAAATAGCTGACTGTGGACACTTTAACCAAAGTAAGACTTTGGCATTAGAGAGTTTGGAAGAAGCGTTTGTCAAAAATCAGTTGAGTTTGATACTTTCATCAGTAAGGTGGTTTAAAGAAGTTCAGGATGCATAGGTTCATAGGCTGGTACTAGGCTATCAGCCCTAGGGCCTATACAAGCCTAGCCATAACAATGCAATTACTTGGTAGAGGCTATAGATCGTGCAGGTGGAGTAAGAAGCAAGGGTGGCAAGTGCCCATCATGAGGGGATGGTTTTTGTATGTCTATGGAGTGCACATCATTTATAACTTTTACAAACACAGTTAATTTGGCTTCAGTCAATAGTGCTTTTTGTGGTACTGGCATCCGGGCTTGTTTACAGTGGCACAGTCTTGTCATACTGGATTGTGAAATTTCTGAATGCAGGATGATGGGATCTTTGTTCTCTCAATGAAAACAGATGATGGGGAGAATAAAGCTTGAAGTTTTAAGATCTGGTCTCTGGCAAGCAGGCCGATGGACCAGGTACACTATAGCCGACCATTCAAACACATTTATACAAGTTTATCATGCATGACTTCTATCATATACAGAACAGGCATAAGAAGTCAGCAGTGAGACAGAAGTTGAAATTGCAGCAAGGAAGATTATACATTCTATATATTTTTTTTTTTGAATGGTCTTGTCAATTTACTTTGGAAATGGTTATTTAAAGTGTATTTATACTTCATATGTAGCCTAAGATAGGAAACTATGGGGCATGATAGGTTTCTAGGGTATATTTCTCAAGCCTTATAGGACAGAGGCATGCTGACAATTACAACACATGATAAGGCGTAATGATAAATCACAATAGCAGCCTGAGACCTTATATATTTCTTATGTCACTGCAGGGGCTTTGGAGGAATTGATGCATTAGGTGCACTCTATAATAAATGCACAGTAAAACCTGTCATGGAGTTGTAGGAGCTTAGAAAGACAGACATTTTTCTTATATAGGAAGACACACCCCAATGTGGCAGAATTATATTTCATTTCATATGCTTTTTTATTTTGCACTACTGCTTTTTTGTTTGTTCCTGTTTTAACTGTCTATCTTACAGATTGCTGTTGGTGTTTTAATGAAAGCACCTATCATGCTAGGATCTGTATGGTCTATCAATTCCCAATGATCAACAACGCATTTCACTGAAAATTTACCTTGATTTTATGTGACTTGTGTTTATGCCTTTTTAAATGTATGTGTGTGTTGGGGGGTGAAGGAGGGCAAATCTTCTTACATGGGGGTGTAGGGGGGCTTGCCCCACTTAATACAGAACTACTAAATTAATTTAATTCATAACTTTTGCTGAAACAGTTCAATCAGAAGGAGACTGTACAATAAATACATTGGGATCTTCAACATTCACTTAAGCTACCACCAAATCAAGATGATGAGACTTGGTTTTAACATTTTAAATGAAGGTTCGTACCTCAGGAGTCCAGCACTCCCCTAATGCCAGAATGTCAGTGACGGAACATGTCCAAACATCTGAGGTGGGGATAGAACCCATTGCCTTCTGATCGTATCAGAATCACACACTCGAGTGTGCAGCTTGCTGAGCCACAGATATTGTTGTACTGCATTAAGAATGGCAGTACATAATAGTTTGCCACAGTACATTGCACTGACTACCCTAAACTATACCCAGGAGGTATACCTTATATCTCTGAAGCTTAGGGACTGGGCAAATATGGTGGAACTCAAGAATGAATTGTCAGTTGTGGGTCTGGGAAAGAAAGGAAACACATGCATCAATAAAGAGTGTGTGTGTGTGTGTGTGTGTGTGTGTGTGTGTGTGTGTGTGTGTGTGTGTGTGTGTGTGTGAGAGAGAAAGTTTAAAAGTTGTGTCAAGGATGTTCTTATAGGTTCATAGGTAGGTACTAGGCTATCGGCCCTAAGGCCCATACAAGCCTAGCCAAAAAATGTACCCTGGCTTTCGCCACCCAAGAAAATTATTTTCCTGTGCCCCTGTCGAGCAGAGCCATAGAAGTGATCCCCGGGGTGAATTTCCCATTTCCCATCCAATCATCTACAACTTGGAGGGGCTGGGAGTAGACAGGCTGCACTGAAAACCAACAGAATAGGTGATTCAGGAGGATTCTAGATTTTAAGTTGTGGCAATATTTGCCTTTTGACCTATACTATGCAAGAATAAATAAAACGATAAATGTGTTAAATATTTTTCTGTGCATTATACTGTTATCATTTTCTTTGTTATTTTTAATGTTAAAATTGCCTGTCTTTTATCACTGTTTTAATTCTTGTACATAACATACCATAACATGGAACATTTCTTCCAGTGTGCTCTTATGAAAAGGGAGTATTAGTCTAGTTGGATTATGCTGGTTAACAAATATAAAATAAAACAAAAATAAATAATTTAGTAAAGGAGTTGCAGTGTTCATTGACAGTGCAATGTGTGTACTGCTGACAACACGCTCTGGCTGGTAGGTGTGAGACAGATACAATCTTTCATCGCTGACAGGTGATGGGGCTGTCAATAAGGATTATTGATCACAAATGGAGGATGGAGTTATGGGAGGCCAAACACACCAAACTCTTACAGGCATACTATGGGTGAGGGGCTCTAATTTCTGAAGGCATGAGAGATGAAGACTTGCCATGACATTTTGATCTTTGACACACTGGTAACTGAGTGGTAGGAAGGGGGAATCTCTAAATTATGAAATGGTGAGAAGTGGATGAAAAAGACTGAAAGGATTTCTAGGTTTATAACTATATGGTGATAAGAGTTTCAACTGACTGCAGAACTTGTTATATGGATAAGAAGGTGGTCACCACTACTGTGCCTGGTGCTTTATCTGGTGGAGGGGTTTCACAGCACTGTAAGGCTGCTGACAGAGGCCTTGGCAACTGAAAAGTGCAGGACTTTGAGTACTTGTCTAAATTTGAGCCGTGTCATTTCATAACATTGTTCTTGGTCAGTAATATAGTTCTACATTAGAATAATGTGATCAGTCTTTAAGAGAAGGGCACATGACAAACATGCTTCATTTGACACTGTAAATTACTCTGCAGTAGGATTTTGCTTTAGTTAAGGTTCTAGACTTCACATCTGACTCCATAACATACATATGTCAGCAGTCTGTCCCTCTTCTAGAAATGTCTTTCCCGTCTTTGCATCTGTGTGAGTTTCTCCTGCCAGGAATGGATCTATACACTATCCTCTCAAAAACTGTGGTACTGATTCCTGTATCTTGAACAACCCTGACCTGTTACCACAATGTAAATATTACTGAAAAGGAACAAAATCAGATTATACAGTTAAATGAGCGGTACAGTAAAAGGAGTGTTTTTCTCAAACTAGGAATTGCAAACACTCATTAGCTACTTAAGTCTAACTATTCCCAATTAGCACGCTAAAGCTTTAAAGTGACAGTTTTATCCCTCTGCATTTGCTGGCTTATTCAGTACATGCTTGCACAGCTTGCTGTCTTACAGTTACCAAAAATCATTTCTGTCGTATGCACAGGATACTGATAAAAATGGACACCGGCCTCTATATCTAATTAAACACTGACATGTTCAAAAAATGAAAGGGAGCTCATTTAGCACACTTTATAACAGAGGCAATGATCACTGTCTGCTCAATCTGTACAGAATTCATCTTTTTTTATTTTCAATGCCACCTCAACCACCACAAACGCACAGTAGTAGCATCATTAGGCCATCTCAGAGAACCACTTTCTCAGAATAGAAGTATCTCAGTAGCCTACATTTCTCTTTTACAGTCTACATTCAGTCCCCTGGACTCCTGCCTGTATATCCTACTCAGTGTTTCCTCATAGCATACTGTATTAATTCCATTCAGGAACCTGAAAGTCAATATGATATTCTGCCCAGGATTTACGATTCCAATAGGAAAATCCAGGTCATTGCCTAAACTATTACTGGGCATTCAAGTCAATGAAGGCATTTGAGTCCCAAAGCACATAAATCACAATTATTAGCAATCCATTTAATTCACAACTGCCCTGTGGTTTATAGCTGTGAGTTGTGACAAGGACCAGAGGCAATCACTTGCAGCTGGCAATGTGAACTCTTTCCTTATTACTGGGATTGATGGCCATCACGGCCCCACTACACAGCACTGGATATAATACACAAATAAATTAACTACCATAAAATTGCCTGGAAGCCAATTATAACAAATAAAGAAGACACTTGTGTTATGAATATAAATTCTGTGGTTCATATAATCTCCAAATTTGTAACTGATGAAAAGAGCTGACAAATTAATTACTACTGCCAATGATGTAGGGTTTTGCTGACTTCACAAGGAGTCCCTCATGTGGCAGTAAGTGAGTATTAATCTGTACTCTAAAAAAAAAAAAAAGTAACTTTCCATAACATTTCTTATTGATAAGTCCTCTTCTCCAGACTATTGTTTGGCCTCAGTCGTTGCGTTTTTGCTTTGCAACCACACCCACTTCTATCTGAACTGCACCCACATGCAGTAATCAGAATGGGTGCTTTCTCTCTTCAGAGAATGTTGCAGACACCCCACAATGTCACTGCTGACATCTACCTTGTACTAAATGAATACTGATCTATTGCTTATTCGAACCAATATCTGATAAATCTGATACATTATTATAATCTGTACAATTATTATTACCAAATGACTCTAGTCATGCCTGAAAAGGATTATTGAATAAGTCCAATCCCCATTTAAATTCTAATAAATAAACAATAAATAGATACAACTGCATTTATGATAGTTAGATGTCTGACATGACCCTTCAAGATCTGACTTTGCCTTGGTCTCATTTCACTTGTTCTCTGGAATCTGACACTTTTTGCTACTGCAATATTTCTTCCTTGTATTTTGTACTACTGCAATATTTCTTCCTTGTATTTTGTATTTATTAACCACTAAAGTGAGCTTTTTCATTCATTACATTATTCCTTGCCTGTATTTGCTGTAATTCTGATGTGACATATGACTGGTCTTAGTAGTCTTAGCTCTAAAATTATAATACACTGGTTAAAGGAATTCACCTGTATTTTTCAAGCTGTGTTCCTGTATGTTATCTACTCTTTTTCTCATGTCAGTGATTAAATCAAGAGTTTCAGAACTTGTACCTTAATTTATCTGGTCCAAGACTAAACATGCATCATAAACAAACTATATTCCATGCTAAATGAGTTTAATGTGTCTTATAACAAGTCAGTTCATGAGGGAGTTTACCTGCATCTCCTGATGTCCATCTGCTTGGCGGCTCGACATGGTAGATGTGCATGACATTACTGTCTTACAAATGTGCATGACAGCACTGTCCACACTTGTATAACAAACACAAAAACAACAAGATATGCTGTTGGTCTGTGCCAATCATCTGCTCACACCTTCAGCCATGCTAGACTCACTGACAGCCTCAGACTGAAGGTGGCAACCCATCCTTCGCTATTCTAACTCTCATCTAAATCCTCTCACAATGCATCTAAGTAGGTACAATGGGCTTCCTCTGTATTGCAAATGTACTGTTTAATGTCTCCCCATCAGATATGTGAGGCAAATAATATTGGATCCTTTAAATTTGAAAATTAATGTGAGAACACCAAGCAAATACAGTAAATGTTTAAATTTGCTGTTAATGCTTTTCAAGTGTTTTTGAAGGATATTCCCCACAACCCTGTTACCTACATTACTAACAGAGCCTGCTGTACCTTGGATTGAGGGGAATGCTCTCAGATAGTGCAACTGCAGACTTAAAATATACATAGCATATTCATACCTACTGCCTTCACGGTTCAGAAAATCACAACTGCAGTCCTTATGCTTTCAAAAATAACACATATGTTACACCCTCTCGGCTGTCACAGCAAATGGAATCTATTTAGAAAGCCTGAAGCAAACTTGTCCATTTCATAATGTTCTTAACTGAAAACTCAAAATGTCTGAAAATTTTAAGACTTACAATGATGAAATGATAAATGGCATGTGACAAATAACATTCAATGTACAATGGATTACATTTAAGTTGACCCTTGCATTTCATAACCCACTATTATTTAATTCTTACTCCAAGGGTGCACTGCCTCAGAAAAGGGGCACTCAGTGTCATGTAAAATACAGGTGGTCCTCATGACCAGATAACTAACAAACTGGGAAAAGTTGTTGTGTTTCTTTTGTAAAAGAAAACTGCATGAGCATTGAACTAAGCTGTATCAAATTAGAAAATATAACTGCTTAAAAAGATAAAAGAAACTGCACTGTACTTGCATTTTCAGTGAACTGTAATACTCGAAAGAAAATGTGTAAAATGACAAAAATAAAATAAACAGAAAAACTAGTAGTCTTAAAACTTTGTCAATGAGCTAAGTCACAATAATTCCAAAAATAATGAAACCCAGGTAGTGTTCCAGAGTAACAAGCCTTTATTCGTCACAGATAAGCGATCCTCATGTTTTCTCAAAATGTTTACAATGCCATACAACTGCAATTGCCACTATGAAAAAGCACAATTTAAAAGCAAAACCAAGTCCTGATTCTTTATTGTGCAAATGTGTGTGTGCTTTGTTGCAAAGTCTGCTGCTTAAACATTCTGGCTAAATCACATGTCGATGATGATAATGATGAAAATGATGGCGATGCCTTGTTTGGACACTAGTTGCTGAATCTTACCCTTCTCGCCCATGAATATGTAACATTATAAACAAGAAAGCATCTTCAAAAATGTGAATGACAGCAAGAGCCACAAGAAATCCTGCCTGGGACTAATAACAACAGAAGCAGGCACTGTTAATTCAAGTCACTTGGTCAATCAGTTAAGGAATTAATGCATTCTGCCTGCTAGAACATACCTTTGGAGACATAGCTTAAGTTATATTACAGTGCATGTAAGGACTGAAAATTCTACTTCACATTTAAAAGCCAAACATAATAATTGCAGTGTACCTTTTTGCCAGAAGCAGACAGTTTCTAATTTATACTTTACATTATACTGTTGGATTTTCTGCTTGTCTGAACATTTTATTTTCCATTACTTGTGCAGATTATGCATTACCTATAAATATTTAAATGTATTCATTTTAGTAAAGAGCTTTATTATTTAACTTTGAAAGTTTGTGGCTGATGTATTACTTATCAGCTTAATGGTATATGGTTCCTAGTGGTAAAATTAACTATGGGCATCTGCCCTTCAAAGTGCTACTGTTCAAAGCCAACTGCTACCATCTGCATACTTAACGGTTGTCTTACTTTAAGGGTAAATAGTAAGGTGTCTTCTTCGTTTGCCAGTGTAATTTCACTGATGGCATCGTACCTTAATGCATGTAAATGAGGGGTTGGTGCTAGACAATTATATTTTATCTCCTCTGTTCTGTAAAAGTGTGTGTGTGTGTGTGTGTGTGTGTGTGTGTGTGTGTGTGTGTGTGTGTGTGTGTGTGTGTGTGTGTGTGTGTGTGTGTCTGCACGCATATGGATGTATAAAATAATGTTGGTCAAGTTTTAATTATTACATATACTCTGGAAGACACTGAACTCAGTTTGGGGGTGAAATGCCAGTGAATAAAACTCTGATTTTAGTTGTACAGTGAACTCTAACAGGCATGCCAGAAGCCATTCTGCTCTTTCAACCAATTGACTGAATATTCTCTTGACTAATCCAGTAAATGACATACTCTCATGTCCAATTATTATTCTAAGATCACTACTACTAGTAGCATACTTTAGTCTTCTTCTTTCGGCTTTTCCTGGTTAGGGGTCGCCACAGCGGATCACCTGTTCTTTCATGGCAGTGGAGTTTTATGGTGTTGAGTTGCCAGCTCGGCGCCGAACCTTCCACGGAAGGCACACACACGCACTCACACCTGTGGTCAGTTTAGAGTAGTCAATCTACTTACACCATGCAATTTCCAAATCTTCATCCATCCTAAAACGTGAACATGCAATACTCTATGCAATATTTTTGCTTTACATGTACCTTTTAATGTGAAAATTCAAGTTTGTGCAAAATCTACTTGTGCAATACCCTAAATGGCACAATTTTTTTACATGTAATGTCTGTGTCTCTCCTAGTATTACTAAATAGTAACTGTATATATGCATTTTTCTTGTACTGGGAACAAAGCAACGTAATTTCACTTAGCTGCACTATGTGCAGATCTAAATGACAATAAAGTTTACTTTGACTTTGATTTGACTAAATCCTATTTGGGTGCAGAAAGTATTGCACACTTTATAAGAAAACAGTGCATCTTTACATAGACTCTTAAAGGTAACTGCCTTTTGTAAATTATCTGGTACTTATAATGAGATTCATGTAACACATGGATGGGTCCATTGCACCTAAAATACTGATGGCAGAAGTGTGGGAGTTAAAACCCACAGTCCCGGTCTATCACACTCCTGTTTCTCTGAGGTTTTAAGACACCAGACTTAGAACTTATTAGATATGTGGTATGTGGAAGCCACGGTGGTGCAGCGGTAGCATTGTTGCCTCACAGCAAGAGGTTCTCCCATTCGATTCTCAGCTGCATCGCCTTCTGTGTGGAGTCTGCATGTCCTCCCCACAGTCGAGTGGCATTCGAAAGACATGCGTAGAATGGGCATGCCTTCACTGAAGGTTGGGCGTCGAGCTGGCACCTCGGCACCCGTAAAAAATCTACTGCCAATCATTAGCAGACCGGAGTTCTGCTGTGGCGACCCCTAACTGGGAAATGCCGAAAGAAGAACAACAAAAAAAGATAAGTGGTATGTGGCTACAATCCCAAAAATTAATGGATATAAGAGATATTCCCTTGAAAATACTGTTTAATTTTTATTAGAATTGAATATAATCTATATGAATTTGGTATAATGTGCTTCAGCACCCTTATATCACTTAACATTTGGTTTTGTTGAAAACTGGACTACGCTCTCTCTCTTGTTTTTAGAACTTGGCAAGTCTGATTTGAATTTATGAAACAGATCTCACTAAATCACCAAGGCTTCATTTTATACTGGAGAATGAACCTTTCCTGTGCCAAAGCATCTGTCACTGTACCTAGTTCAGCCACATTCTATCACTTGTTTCTGCATGACTCAATACCATGAAGTGAGTGGCCGTGTAATGCTTTAGGACATATGGTGCAGGGCAGCAGAGGAAACCCTGCGTTTATTAACAGGCCTGTTTACCTCCTGCTCTGCCTAGGCGTTGATGATACATTTATCGGTTTTATTTGTTCCACCTGTAACTGCAAAGTTCAGAAAATCTACAAGTCTGCACTCAAGATCAGTTCAGAAAATGGTACACTTGCAATTCTGTGGACCATTAGTTATTAAGAATAACAAAATAAATAATAAATTACTATCTGGTACAGTAATTTAAGCCTGTGGCATGTACTTTAAAATCTTTATTAATCACACAATCTTGATACATATATTAACCACCTGTCAAATACCCTGTGACTATGTATTTCTTAATCTTCTATTGTGCAAGCAACAGAAGAAGCAATTACAAGCAACTAAGGACAAATTCTCAATTTTGTAGAAGAAAATTCTGACTAGACTAAGAAATTCATAATCATACAGTTTTATCAATTTTCCAGTAAATGTACTCGAATATTAAAGGATTTCTGATAACAAATTAATTTACTGTCTCATCTTTCTTATCCACAGGTTTATAATAAAACAAGCCTCTAAAAACCTTAGAGATTTCCAAATGGCTTGAGAAGACCCTTCTCCTACAGCTAACCTTTTCTCTCTACTTAATAATTCTTCACAGCATACGTAGGTCCAGAGTGCTAAGTTCATTCCATTACCATTCCCCTACCTGGTGCTAATCCTTTTAGTCCATAAACATACATACTATGGCAGATGGCACACACTTCTCGGAAAATGCTGCTCTAGGTATGGGAAACTCTACAGAATCCTTGACATTGAAGTTACCTTTCACACAAGTGAGCAATGTTATGCTGCATCAGTGCACAGATCATGAGAAAATGCGCACATTAAGTATGTATTTACTCATGTTTCAAATACTGAGACATAGATCTTACAATGTACTGTGTCCATACTGATGGTCAACTACTGTTCTTCTTCATCAAGAAAAAACAGCAACCTCTTGTATACTGTACAATTCAAATATGTTAGCAAAATCAGTGTTATCACACATCCAGATATCCAGAACTGAAACATGATGTACTGCTGGACCAACAACAACTTTAGCCAATGTGAATGTTTTACTTCACTATAAAAGCTGAGACTTCTTGTAAAATTTTAGTTGCTTTATTTAGGTTTGATAGGTAACAATGTTTGCCTCAAACAAGCAAATCAGCAGTAAGTGATATACCTTAGTCTTAGGTTTGGTAACTTCAAATTTAAGCATTTTACTGGAGCAACAGGATGTTCTCTCCTTATATACAATAATCAATGTTTTACACTTCTGTTTTCTGACTGTAACTAAACAGGCTTTAATAATATCAGCTTATCAAAAGCTAATTATATTGGTTTTGTGACATACTATGTCATTGATAGAATCAGTTTTCAGCAATATTTAAAAGAAAGGTTGTTAATAACTGCATGTTCATATCCTTCATGTTTTTTAACACAAGAGTAGTTCATACCAGAACTAACTGCAATAAAAAAGAGACAGGAAAAAATGAGTGAATGTCAGAGATGTGTGGTATGCTGTTGGACGAGCAAATTATATCAATGTAGTTAATTTCTAAACACATGTACACTTAAAAGTACTCTGAGGCATGACAACACCGATCCCCTCCTCCACCATCCAGCTCTTTAATTTAACTACCCAACTGGCTTCCCAAGTGACGTCTATGAAAAGGGCCCAGCTCTTTTAATGGAAGGGAGCAACAACAACTTGGACACACTACCCAGCACCATCTCACTAACATGTCCTAGCAGTGTTTCTAGGGCCAAGAAGCTGTGTCCCAAACAAAATGTGGGAGCTGGGCTGAGATGCTAGTTATAAACGGAACAGGATTTGGGCGGTCTACAGTACAAACTGGTGCAGTCCTTGAGCAGCATTTGTTAATATTCCAGCTGATGATTATATAAAAAAATAAAGCTAGCTCATTTAGTGTTGCAGATTTTTAAACATTATAAAAATTCAGAGAGGAAGAGGAGGTGATGTGACTGGAATATGCAGTAAATGCGGTACGCAGTCGGCCTTGATAGATATTTGAGAGTAATAAAATTGAGTGTTCTGGGACTGAATTACGAAAGTAGAAAATATGAGAAAGTTGTGAGTGAACCACACACAAATAAAGCTGGCAGTATGTATGGCACCTACTCCTATGACTTGTATAGCTATGTATCATGCTGATTTGCCATGAGCAAGTTGTTTACCAGATTAACAGATATACCATGCGGCCCATGCCAAGTGGTGCAGTGAAATTCTAGCATTCTGAACTATATTTCATTCACATTATCATTTATTTATAAACAATTCATTTTTATCATGTATTCATCATCAGCCCAGTAGACAGGTATAAATTAAAGCAACAAGATGACAAAATACATCCTAGGACCACAAATGAAAAAAAGTATTCTTTAATCAGTTTGCAGTTACAAATTTCTCAGTATAATACAACTTTGACCCATTTCAGAATATGCCAGTAAGATCTAGAGCAGTGACTGGACATTTTTGTTTTTAGGAGACTGCAAATCTGCATAGCTCTGTTTATAGTCCCTTTAGTTTCCAAATGAATAATACCAAACAGACTCTTTATAATCGCTTTTCTCAACTGAAAAATAGACAATTGCTTATTCATCAGGCTTTTCCAGAACACCAGGTCATGCCAAATTAGGTTACTAACATACAAAAATACCTCCTTATTACACTTTCCTCCTGAATTATTTTCTTTTCTAAATATGTGCATTACTGAACGCTGACTGATTACATGTACCTAGTTAACACAGAATCCTTGAAATCATGCATGTGTGACCCCAGAACTAGCGAGTATAAGGAGTAATACTCCTGTGAACTGTGGCAATACGGCCACAGCACTGATAGATTACAGCACGTGATAGATTACAGCATGTGATAGCACAGGATTACATAGCACGTCTCTGAAAAATGATTACCCAACGGCTGGAATACTACACCAGGTACATGCAGCTTGTAGGAACACTCCGAGTTACCTTCTTAAAGCTGATTTCCTTTTAGAATGATTTGCTTTTGCATGCAGCTAGAGATCTTTATCAGGGCTATCAGAGACTTCTTGTATCCTTGAGATGAACATTTGTCACAGTCGTCTTGTTATGTCTCATTTCCTTTAGGTGGAGTAAAAGAGGGCAAAAATATCTCAAGCCCTGAGAAAATGCTAATCACACTGATCTGTCAACAGAGCACCGCAGAGTCCGGGGGGTGGGGGGCAGAACATGCTTTTTTTTTTTTTCATAGACAAGATGATATCTAGCAAGGAAATCACTCCATATTAGATGTTCATGTTTCATTGGGGCAATTATCCACTTCATGTTCAAAACTGCACTACAACATTTAATTTCCTGTTGTTGGGATTTTAATACTCAGTTGTATTTATGACTTTACCTTCCTAATCCATTGGTTTCACTGAAATATGGCAAGCAAATGTATGAACATTTTGAAGCACATACAGTTTTTTTTTAATTGCGACAAATGTATGTGAATCCATGAACTCGTATCTTTACTACAGTTTACATTATAGTCAGTCCTTACATTTTGCACCTATATGTAAACTTCTGGTTTTAGCAATCATGGTGCTGTTTGTTGATATAAAAGGCAAATGTATATACACCGTACAGTAAGACAAATGATGAAAATATTCACATTTGCAGCACAGTAGCCTTTTCCCTCAATGTTCTTTACATGTCTCTATCTGTCTCTGCAGATGAATGAAAAGGGCCTACATCCGAGTATTCTGAAATAATTTTTTTTCAGCACTCAAAGGATTCAGTATTTCAAATAATGCCATTCCTACACCCAAAATGCGCCACATCTCACCCGGTAATAGCGGATGTACTGTACAACCACTGGAGAATTAATTTTTTTTCCTGAAGAAAAAAACTTCTGTTTTTAAATTGTTTAATATGGAAAATATATCAAGTGTCATTTAAATTTTATCTGTATGAGCCATTTCTCAAAAACATATGTGAACCCCAGCTACTATTATACAGGAATTATACTTTGAAAAAAATGGGATCAAATGAAAAACGGAATACGGAAATCAGGGATAGAACTTATGACTTAATGCTTCAAAAGGCAGATTAGAAAACATGCAGTAAAACAAACATTCTAAATAAATAAAAGACTCATCCAGATATTGCACACCAAGAGAATGCACAAACCAATTCCATGTTAATGTTCTGTGTCATGAAAAAGTTAATTAAAGCAGCTTCTCAAAAAGATGAATGATGTGTAACACAAGTTATTTCCGTCTGTATATAATATAGAAATAAAAGCGTAAACTGACCTTGGCCACAGCAATATACCAAAACAAGCTTCATAAATCCAAGTTTAAATAGCTCAGCTGCAATCCTCTAGGGGACGGACATTTTGTGTCAGTGTCCACATGTGCAGGCACATATATGCATATATCACATACAGTAATCTTATTAACTTCATACAGTGAACATGGAATACGATAATCCTGCTTTCTTGTTAGGGTTACAAGTTTGCACATAATTAAATTTATGAAGGTACTATAAATGCTACATTTTTGCTCAGAGATATAATTCTTCTAGCAGCTATAGCTCTAAATCACACACCAAAAGTAGCTAATATTCTTGTCATTAGAGAAGAAACTAAGCAGTTTCATCATAACAAAGCAATGACATTAAGCATAAAATGACATTTCTAGCCATGTCACTTTTAAGCAATAAAAATGCTCTCCTTTATTTATCACATTAATAAAATTACAAAGATAATACATTACATATATTATTTAAGTGTTAAACAGGGAATGACATGAGGGCATAAACAACAGCTCTTTTCAATGAAGTGCAAATTAACGGCGCACTGTGTGATTTTTACTCCGTTTAATTTACTGATGTGCATCTGATACAACTTCATTTGATTCGTTATCTCTGTAGTTTTGGTCTAGTTACTCACATGCATGTGGAAAGATATAGGCATTACTGTGACTGCACTGCAGACCCGACTATGGCAGTATGTCTGCTGGCCCCAGCGACAGAGGTGCATACCTTTTATAACTGTTCTGGTTTTTGCAGAATTAAGCTCGACTATGGCAATGTGACTGCTGGCCCTAACGACAGGGGTGCATACATCTTATAACTATTTTGTTTTTTGCAGAATGAGGCCCGAATATGGCAGTGTGTCTGCTGGCCCTAACAGCAGGGGTGCATACCTCTTATAACTATTCTGGTTTTTGCAAAATGACTAGATTTTTGTCTCATAATTTTGGTCTCTCCTCATAAAATATGTATCTTTCTGGCACATCACTGAGGATTGAAGTCACTAAATAATGACATACGTTGAAGTTTTAGACCATGTCATTCAGAAAATACATGCCAACCCAAAACTGATTTCTAAGTTTACAACAGGAATATTTAAAAAGTGCCCTGAGTTTGCGCCTTTGCCCCTCCCCTCCATTATTTTTAGTTGATGCTAAGATTCCCTTCTTTTCATCTCCTCATTCCCGTGTCCTTGAATCCAAACTATATTGTAAATCACAAACTTGCATTGAAAAAATATGCAAAGCATTTAAATATATAAATATTAAACATTTCACAAAAAAAATGCTTGTGATACACACATCTCCCCAAAATAAAAAAAAAAACACAACTTTATCTTCCAGCAGCCATCCTACAAGTATGCTGAGCTCTACTCTGATCAACCAACTACAAAAATATAACCAATACCCAAGCACCCCAACATGTGGACTAAAGTTTAATATATATTTCTCTAAAACCCCCATTCAGTGATAAATACAGCCAACCTATTTCTTAAGTCCAAATGCACCAGCCAAAAAAAACAAACAAATAGACTTAAAAAAAACCTAATTTATATAGTAAAAAAAACTACAATGAAACCTTCATCTAACCTTGCTGTTGTAAATCCCCCAAATTAATAAACACCTAAAAAAACAGCAAGCCCCTTTCACAGAACTATTAAAAATCTTGACAATCACAAAAAGGCATAAACAATAATGGAGGAAAAAAATGACACGTGCCAGCCAGTTAAAATAAAAAGCGAAACAAAAATGTATTTTCAACAAACCACATAAAGCTGGGAAAGTGTGACATTCAGGTATGGATTACAATTCCGATATCACAAATTAAGAAATAGCACACAAATGCACTTACCTCTAAACATTTTGTAATACTGCCTTTTTTTTTAAAAAAAGTGTTGTATCCAAGCACTACACTCTAGCAGATCAAACAAAAGTAGTCCAAAACAACATAGTAGAAATAAATACAGGAACATATGTTTTAAAAAAAAAACACGCAGCCTCTCCTCAACAAATGGAGTATGTGGGGGTAAGCTGTCAGATATGCACAACATATGGAACTGTAAGAGTGGGAAACTTTTATCATGACCTGCAACTTTGTTTTTAACACATTGCTTATGCCATATCTTACAGTACCAGGTATTATGCATATCTGACACAACACAATAGGAAAAAAATCTTAAGAAATAGAAAGATCATTCACCATTATCTATGACCGGATAGCTACCTTAAGCAGTATTCATGATGCTAAAAACTACTTAAAATGTCCTGAAGTAAAAGGAAACATTTAAATTGTCCAAAACTTACAGCCTTAAAAAGCTTGTAGTAAAACTCTGTCATTCAGTTGTCCTAAATAAGCAGTGATATTGTTTATGCCAACCAGAGTCACTCATAAAGTAAATAGTATGCAATTTGTTATACTTCTGCAGGAAGAAGGTACCTATTTACCATACACAGTTTTTTTTTTTTTTTTTTTTACATTTCAGACAATCACCTAATCGGCCATTTCACTCACAATGATAAAATAAAATATTAAGATCTAACAAGTACTGTAGAATTGTTTGCAGTCAGCCTATGAACACAGATTGCTTGCAGTGGGTTCAACACAGATTTTTAGATTTTATGACTTGTTAAGAACACAGATGCTATTTGCTCTTGACAAAACAAAACATTATATATGTATATGTAAAACAAAGTTAGGGTAATGTGTCAAATTTGATGTTGCACATTGTTCTGAATTCTGACACAGCAACAGAGTTATTTAAACAACCCCAGCCTACATCCATGCTTTGCTGATCATTTAGTAATTTTAAATTATGCTATTTCTTGTTTCAACCACTGAAACAAAGATTTTCTGTATTGTCAGTCTGGGTTACATATTCAAAATGTCTTCTTAAAAGCAAGTTCTGGCAGGAAGCAACAGTGCTACTAATTTTTAAAGAAACTAAATGAGAAACAGAGCCGTGATGCTTTAATCCATTTAACAAAGGAAACAAATTCCTGTAAAACCATGTTTTAACTGTGGCATACTCCTACAATGAATTCTAATTAACTCATACAGAAAAGAAAAATAAATGTTAATGGAGAGATCAAAAACAAAAAGGTAGTATGAAGCCGAGAACAAGGAAACCAAACAATGAAAGCACACAAGAAAATAAAGCATGTTATTTCTTATGAACTCCTTTTAAGCTACCCAAATCAGTGTGTAAGAAATACGAGCATTATGTACACTTGAGAATTTAATACAATTTTCATTTTGATCTACCATTGTTGAAGCTTTAATTCATTTTTATATTACTGCAGGCAATAATGAGATAGTTTGTTATAGGTGAAGTTGTAGTTTTATTTCAGTTTGCTTGTGTCACAGTATAAAAATGCCGGTCACAAACCCCACATTTCGGTCATTTCCCATTGGTCTGGTAGTTGCATAACTTATGTTTTTATCACTTCTTAGCATCCTCAATATTTCCAAAAAGGCTTTGTATTTACAGATATATGTAGTCTTATAGTGTGGAAAACATGTAATCCAGTTTAAGAACTTAAACCAATGGAATTCATTCATCCATTCAAAGGGAAGCATATTTTTAAGAAGCAAAACAAATGGAATGAAAAAAGTACTTAGGGAAAAACAGTCATACCTTGAACTGTTAGAGTTGCGGAAGCTTCTGCTTTTCCAACCATGTTTTCTGCTACACAGGTGTAAGAACCCATATCAGATGCTGTCACTCTCCGGATCTTCAAGGTGTGGTCATCTCGGATCTCATACCTGAAACATACACAACATATAACTGATGTTACAAAAAGGAAGGCAAGCAATATGCAGTAAGTTATCTCAGTGATGGTATCTGTCCATTCCAGCAAGGGTCTGTAGAATTAGATGCACAGTCTCAGCTTCCCTCCACTTGAAACCCAGAGCTAAAAGAACATACTGTTATTTCAGATCATAATAAACATTCTTTGCACCAAATGTACATGCCTGTGGAATCCAAGGAATCTGTTACATTCTGCTAACCACAAATACAATTTTACACTGTATTTTGCACTTTTAAACTGCATTTATGCTATATTACTGATTTTTCAAAACTGTTCCTTCTGATTTGTTGCACTTTTGACTGCTGAAACTGGTTCTGTTTGTTAAATTGAGCAATAAACCAGGCTATCATTTGTTGGACAGCCCCCCCTACACCCTTGTGGGAGAAGAGTGCAATTAGGAATAATCTGACTGAAGGTTGTTGGCACAAGGCTCGGTTTTGAGCTTTTTTATTGGTTAAATTGTTCAATTCGGTTTGCTCACTGTTTTAACATAGCTGCACAGATTTAAGCAACCAGCCACTGCTCTGCGGTATTAAAAGTCCTTTGGCTTTTCCCGGTTAGGGGTCGCCACAGCAGAACTCCCATCAGCTAATGATTGGTTGTGGATTTTTACGGTGCTGAGTTGCCAGCCCAACACCCAACCTTCAAAGAAGGCACGCCCATTCACACACGCACTTACCTGCATGTCTTTAACGTCACTCAACCATGGGGAGGACATGCAGACTCCACACAGAAAGCGCTCCAGCCGAGAATCGAATGAGAGAACCTCCTGCGGTGAGGCGACAACGCTAACCGCTGCACCACCATGGCCTACTCTGCTCTGCTGTATTCATCTACGCAATCCAAGGAATCTCTTGCATTCTGCTAACCAAAAGTACAATTTTATACTGTATTTTGCATTTTTAAACTGTATTTTTGCTATATTGCTGTTTTTTTTAAACTGCTCTTGCTGATTTGTTGTACTTTTTGACTGCTATAACACAGACTACATTCAGACCCACTGAATCTGGTTCTGTTTGTTAAATTCAGCACTAAATTAGGCTATCTTGTGCTTGAGATGCCCCCCCCTGCACCCTTTGAGTGCAGTTAGTACTCATCTGATTGATGGTTGCTGACATAGAGCTCAGTTTTGGTCTTTTTTTTGGTTAAATTGTTTAATTCAATTTGCTCACTGTTGCTACATAAGCCCTGCATTTGTTCAGGTTTGCGCTTGTTTCAACAAAGCTCCACAGAGTTAGACGACCAGCCACTGCTCTGCAGTATGCATCTTTTTATGTGTAGAGCGCCTCCATGCACCACTGCACACTATCACACAGTAGGGGTAAACATTGGCGGTTATAGACACAAAAACTTCAGTAGTTAAATTTTCCATTAGTAAGCTGCCCGTGATCCAGCCGAGAATTCCTTAAATTGCAGTTAGCTGCTCAGAGAGTATATCCCAGCTGTGATTTTGCCCATTAAACAGTCCCAAAACTATCAAAGCTACAACAGTCTAATACCATTTAGAGAACCCCCGCTAATATAGACCCTTTATAGAGCACTCATTAGTACAGCCCCTGTTTAGAGCACCCAGTTATAAGCACACCCCTCCATTTTCTCTCCCCACTGTGAAAACAGGATTTAACCTAGCATTACGGATGGCTGGTTTCCCTCCATTTCTCCTACCAGCCTGATTGACATGGGTATCCTGAGGCAGTGTAGCAACTGCCTCATGTACACTGACAACCCTCTACTCCTAATTCACGCAAGTACAATTTGTGAGAGATGCATCTTCACTAAGAATCTGGAATCCTTGCTCTTTTGCCCACAGAACAGTAACACTGAACAGGTTTGTTAGCTCATATACTACACCTCCTACTCAAACATCCACTCAATACACAAACCATCATACACAGAGGTAATCACCAGAAACCTAAACACCAGAGCCCTTCCAAACTCAAACAGGCTACACCTAATACAGCGCCTACAGCACTCAATACACACAAAAACACAAGCACCAGTGCCTCACCAAATAAGCTCCAAAGGCAAAGCACATCTAAACCAAATGTTTTAGTCATATGTGACGCTATTGTGAGAAATACAGATGGCCCACTCACTAGGCTGGACAAGGAGAAGGTTACTGTCAGCTGTCTATTAGGTGCCAGGACCCATCAGATCACACATGTACTCAGGTCTCTCAACAAGCAGTACCATTATGACTCAGTCATAGTTCATGTTGGGGTGAATGACTTGAGATGTACCTCACTGGACTAGATGAAGAGAGAAATGGTTGAGCTCTATGAATGTCCCCCAGGCAGGTACATCCCTAGCTTTGAGCAGCACTCTACCCTCACCTAGAATGATAGCACAATATAAACAAAAATGATTGACTTCAACAATTGGCTTAGTTTCTGGTGTCATTCTAAGGGGATCTCAAAAACAACAAATTAACAGACAGGTACAGACTAATGCCTTATTTAAGCACATATCACAACATAGCAAGCACAGCTTTAAGTTTAGATGTATTGAGAATGTACAAGTGGGTATGAGGGGTGGTGATATCAATAATATTTTAGAAATAAAGGAACTAGAGTGGATAATAAGGTTGCATGCAGATACCGCTCCTGGTTTAAATAACGCCATTAGTATAAAACCTATTTTATTAAGACAACAGATGGTTAATTTATAACACATAATAGTTATATATAGATTAAATTAATAAATAGGCTATTAAGGATATGAAATGTTTTAACTTGTTATAAACTGTTATGATATTATTCTTCACATTTTTAATGTTTTTTTATGATTTCTCTCAATAAGTAATTGTTTTTTGAATTTAATTGAGTGAATTTTATTGGCTGGTTTTGTCATGAGTTCTTAACTGTTACCTCTATTTAAATGTAAAGTATTTGGTATTGTGTATGCTGATGAAGGATTGAGAGCCCGAAAGCTTCAATAAATTACTGGCGTTTCTGTGATTTTTCGTTGTTTTTGAGAACTCCTTGCTCTATCTTAGTGTTTCAAGGTCATTCTAAGGGGATCCAGTTCTTGTTATCCTGGGATAACATAGTTGATAAGACCATGCTGCTTTGCCAGAGAAAGTAGTCACCTGTCACCTCTAGGCTTTTGGTTACTGGCTAAGGCACTTGCCTCCCCATGGTGCCTTTTTAGGCAAGGTTTCAAGAACAAAATGTCTGACATGAAAATATCAGTCACAAATAAATGAAAGGTCATGCTGCTAAACGCTAGGAGTTTAAAACGGAAACTGCACTCTCTGGAAGCACTCCTCTCCCTGGAGGCTGTTGATGTTTGTTCAGTCACAGAAACTTGGTTCAGGGCCGCAGAGAGTACCCCAGTCTTGCAAGGCTACAATGCTTTCCACACTTTCAGACCACAAAATGAACATGTGAGAACCAGAGGAGGACGAGTATCTATCTTCATCAAAGATATATACACCTCTAGACTAGCTAGACAGGAAAACTCCATGGAGTTACTCCAAGTTCAACTAACTGTGGGTAAGACCCCCCCCCCTTCAAGTCATCATTAGCTAAAGGCCCCCTTCAGTGAACCAAGATACTACGACGCTTATTTGGACCTACTGGAGTCAATCAAATTACAACCAAATACTCAAGTCATGGGCAATTTTAACTATCCCTCCATTGACTGGGAAACTTATATGAATTCTAACATGCTTCCACAAAGTTTCCTGGACTTTGTTAACACTAAGACCCTGGAACAAATAGTATGCAACCCCGCAAGGGTCTCAAATATTCTCGACCTGGTCCTCACCAACATGCACCACCACAAGTATAGGACCCTCACTGGTTAAATCTGATCTCAAATCAGTCACATTTGAAATAGCTATAACATCTGAACCCCTCAAGTGAAATCAGGCTGTTCCCTGTACAAACACTTACACAAATGTATTGACACAACTGTACCTGATACGATCAAAACAAGGTCCTCAAGAAAAAACAAGCCTCCTTGGTGAACATCTAGCATTAATAAGTTATACAACAAGAGGAAGAAGTTGCTATCTAAGAATGAAAAAGAAAGGTCCCAGAAGTGGAAGAACATACTTCTCTGCTTGAACAAGCAAATAAGACAACTTGTAAAATCTTCTAAGGGCAACTTCGAAAAAATTTAGCAAACACAGCTAAGGATAACCATAAGCCATTCTTCAGCTATATCCATAACCTAAAAGGCAGGACCCAGACGTGTGCTGAATTAGCTGTGGATGGTATCACACACACTGATCCTGTGAAATAGCTAAGCTATAAGCCGACAGGTTTGGTGAAAATTTCACCTCCCCATCCCCTTCAAACATTCCACAAATCATTCCCTCTACATCTCCCCCACCTTGCATCTCCAAAGAGCAAGTGATTGATGCTCTCTCTAAGGCAGAAACACAGCCTCTATGGGACCAGATGGCATCCCCGGTTGCATTTTAAATGGTCTAAAAAATACAGTTGTGTACACTTACCATAAATGTAGATGTTCGAGTGTATTCACTGTTGCAGTCATTACATTTGGGTAATCCTGCTGGCAGGTTGCCCTCAGTTGGCCTGAATTCCAAAGTCTTGGGTCCTGCGTCGGTTGCTGTCACCTCTTCCCTGATGTCAGGTCGTCAGGGATATAAAAGATGCAGCCGACGCCATTTTCTTCAGTTTTTCTTGCCCTAGATGTCAGGTGCCCCCAAAAGGGTATGCTAGACATATATATAAAACATACATGCACCAAAATAAACTTTACCTTCATCTACAAGCAAATACACCACATAGGTTGTATAGATCAGAGAAGTAAAGATAAGTTCCAGCAGAAATAAGGGGGAAGGCGGGTGGGTAACCTGGACTGCAACAGTGAATACACTCAAACATCTACACTTATGGTAAGTGTACACAACTGTACTATGTTCTTCGTGTTTCACTGTTGCAGTCATTACATTTGGGTAGAGTCCCAAAGCTATGGTTGGGGGGCTGGAGCTAAACAACATTAGGAGCGGCTATGAGGCCCTGCAGAACTGCAGTGGCAAAGCCTGCTCTGGATTTAGAGTAAAGTGGCAGATTGTAATGCTTTGTAAAGGTGTGCACTGAACTCCAAGTAGCAGCCTCTAAAATGTCTTTGGTTGGTACTCCCCTGAGAAAGGCTGCAGAAGTGGCTGCAGCTCTGGTTGAGTGTGGCCTAATGCCCTTAGGCACTGGCTTGCCATGCTGAGAGTAGCAGAAACGAATGCAGTGACCTATCCACTTTGAAATAGTTTGCTTGGAGACAGCCTTTCCTTGTGATCCTGCAGCATATGCCACTAGTAATTGTTCTGTCTTTCTGAAAACTTTAGTTTTGTCCAAATAGAATCTAAGTTGTCTGTGTACATCCAAAGAATGTAGAATTTTCTCCCCTTGTTCTGTGGATTTGGATAAAAAGTAGGCAAATGAATAGTTTGGTTAAAGTGCTACACTGGACACCACCTTAGGCATAAATGTAGAGTTCGTCCTCAGAGAGACCCTGTCTGGATAAAAAATGATAAAAGGTTCCATAGCCATGAGAGCCTGCAGCTCTGACATTCATCTTGCAGAAGTTATTGCTAGGAGCAGAGCTGTTTTCCAAGATAAAAACTTTATATCCGCAGTAGCAGCTGGCTCAAAAGGAGGTAGGGTGAGTTTTTCCAAGACATAACTGAGGTCCCATGCAGGCATTGGTGATATCCTTGGAGGCCTTACATTTTTGGCTCCTCTGAGGTACTGTCTTAATAAAGGATGTGAAAAGAGTGGTGGCTCTGCATTGTAATGAGCCGAAATGGCAGCGACATGAATTTTAATTGAGAAAAAGATAGGCCTTTGTCTGGCATCTCAGTTAAGTATTGCAAAATCTAAGGAATATTTGGTACAGCTGTGTCCTTGAGCTTGGTTCCAAGCACAAAATCTCTTCCATTTTCCAGCATAGGATTTTCTAGTACTAGGCCTTCTGGCTTCCAAATGATCCATCACAGCTTTACTGAGAGGTGTGCTTTGTATGGCTACCTTATCCTCCATGCTGCCAGGTTTAGAGTCCTGAGTTGGCTGTGCAGAATCTGATTGTTTTGTTGGGACAGTAGATAAGGTATTTGAGGTAAGGTCCAGGCTGGGCATTGAGACAAGTTCCTTAAGATCGGATAACAGTACTGGCGGGGCCAGTCTGGGGCAATCAGAATCATTTTTGGTTTCTCCTGTCTCACCTTTAGGAGTACCTTGGGGAGGAGAGGCAGTGGAGAGAAGGCATATACTGAGAGGTTTTTCCAGTTGGAAGATAAGGCATCCACTTTCCATGCTTGTCTGTGATAAGTCCTTGTGCAGAATCTTTTTAGTTGATAGTTGTGAGGGGAGGCAAATAGATCTATGTCCAGGCGCCCCATTTCTTTGTTATCATGCTGAAGACTTGTGGATCCAGGTGCCACTTGTGGGGATCCATGAGGTTTCTGCTTAGTTCGTCTGCCAGAGTATTGTCCTTTCCTGGCAGGAATTGTGCCTGCAGATGAACTTGGTAAGTCAATGCTGTGTCCCATAAAGCCATGGCTAGTCTGCAAAGGGGGTAAGAATACGTGCCCCCCTGCTTGTTTATGTACCACATGACCGTGGTATTGTCTGTCTTTATCAGTAGTTGTCCCGGATGAATTAGGTCCTTGAAGGCTGTCAGGGCATTTTGAACAGCTAGCATCTCTTTTTGATTGATATGTAGATGCATTTGGTTTGTGGACCAGGTGCCCTGAATGCCTTTTCCTGCCATGTGGGCCCCCCAAGCATAAGTTGATGCATCTGTTGTTAGGCTCTGCCTGGCTGGGGGTAGTGAGAATGGCTGTCCCTTGTTTTGGTGACAAGCCTTTGCCCACCATCGAAACTCCTGTTGCAGGCAGGGAATGAGAGTAATCATTGTTTCCAGGCTGTGGCAATGTTGTGTCCAGACACTTTTTAGGTACCATTGAAGTTTCCTCATATGCAGTCTTGCATATGGAATTAGTAGGATGCAGGATGCCATGAAGCCCAAAGCCTGCAGCATTTTTCTTGCAGATAACTGGGCCTTTGTTGCCATTTCCTTGAAATAGTCAGTTGCCTTTGTTTGTCTGGCGTGAGATAAGCCATCTGGGCAGTTGTATTTAAGCTTGCACCCAGGAATATTATCTCTTGGGAGGGTACCAGTTTTGATTTCTTTTCGTTGACTGTGTATCCTAGGCATGTTAAAAGTCTTTTCACAAACGCCAGATGCTGTAGTAGAATGTCCTTGTTCTCTAGTTGAATGAGGCAGTCGTCCAAGTAAGGATATATTTGTATTCCTCTTTGTCTGCAGAAAGCAATTACTTGTGCCAGGCACTTTGTGAAGACCCTAGGCACAGTAGATAAGCCAAAGGGCAGTGCAGAGAATTGGTAATGCTTTGAACCAGCCTTGAATCTGAGGTATCTTCTACATGATTGTCTGACTGGGACATGCAGGTATGCCTCTTTTAGGTCTAAAGTGATGAGCCAAGCCTTTCTGCCTAGCATGGGCAGAAGCTGCTGCAAGGTCAACATCTTGAATTTTGGTATATCCAGGAAAGTGTTTAGAATAGATAGGTCCAGTATTGGTCTCCATGCTTTGTCCTTTCTGGGTACCAGGAACAGTCTTGAGTAAAATCCTTGTCCCTGCTCTTGCTGTGGCACTTGTTGAATAGCCCCCATGTCCATGAGGGATGAGACTTGTTTTTGAGCCTCTGCCCATTGATTTTCTGGCAGGTCTGGCCAACCATTTGCCCTTGGCAGGGTATGGAAGTGAAACTTGTAGCCTTGTGACACTATGTCTAGAACCCATTTGTCCTGGGTTATAATGTGCCATTTTTGAGAAAAAAGTGCTATTGTTCCCCCTAAGGGTGCTGCCAGTAGATAAGTGCTTGGTTCAGGCAGGGGGAAGTCATTGGGACTGTTTCCTGTATGGTTGTGATTTGTCTTCTCCACTTTTGAAGGTAGAAGCACCCCATTGCTTAGACATGTACGAACCTTGCGGCTGGGATCTGCCTCTAGGGCATCTGGATCTGCCCCTTTGAGGTCTGTCTGACACTGGAAAGGACCAATTCTTTGTAGGCCAGTGTCTGCTAAACCTAGGTGGCTGTACTTGTAAAAAATCATTGACCTTTTGCATAGATTTAGCTTTGTCCTCCATTTTATTTAACACTTCTTCTGCTTTAACACCAAACAAGGTATCATGCTGTAATGGTGCATCTAATAATTTAGCTTTGACATGATCAGGCAGATTTTGTTCCTTTAACCAAGCATGCCTCCTAATTACAGAATCCGTAACAGCGGCCCTGCAGGAGGCCTCCAGAGAATCAAAACCACATTGCAAAGTATGCTTTCCAACTTGTCCAGCTGCATGCAATAAATCCTGCATTTCTTTGTTTTCTGCACATTCAGAATTTACTAACATTTTCTGTTTAAGCAGTGTCATGACATATTGCTGATATTTGAGCATATGAAACTGGCGGTTTAAGGCCCTTACAGCCAAGGTAGCAGATGTGTAAATCTTTTTTCCCCATCTATCCAGTGCCCTAGAATCTCTGTCAGAGGGGGTAGGGTTTTTTGCAGTGGAAGCCTTAACCCCTTTGGGACCCTGAGAAATAGT
The DNA here is from genome assembly GCF_019279795.1 of Protopterus annectens. Classification (NCBI taxonomy): domain Eukaryota; kingdom Metazoa; phylum Chordata; order Ceratodontiformes; family Protopteridae; genus Protopterus; species Protopterus annectens. The sequence continues at coordinate 514,285,606 of NC_056735.1, forward strand.
TTCTGGGTCTGCAGCAGGGTTTTTGAAAAGGAATTTATGAGAGTCAGGAACCCTTTAGTATCTGTCAGGCTTAACAGGAGCTGGAGGTAAGGAGTCAGGAGTCAGACTAGACTCTGAAAACACATCATCTATAATGTCTAACACAGGTGGAATAGCTAAAGGCCTCCCTCATGGTATGTAAGGTTTCCCCAAAGGAATAGTCCTCAGGAGGAGAAGCTGAAGGAATAGATTCTTCAGCATCAGAATCCTCATAGGGGGGAAGAGAATATTCCTGATCAGAAGAGGAATCAGAGGAAATGGAAACCTGATCTGAAGATTCATAGTCTGTCTCTTGCCTAGGCCTCTTATCAGGAGGGGGATGAGAACCCCTGATCAAGGTAATTAAGTCTTCGGCCATTTTGAGCATCTGTTTTTTGGGCATGGAGGCCTGTCCATGTGGCTGGTGAACTTGTTTCTTTGTCTTTAAAGGTGCTTTAATCTTTGCCTTTGAAGCTGAAGTCAGTTTAATGTATAATTGTTTAGGTCTGAAAACACCCTCAGAAGCCGATGCTTGCTCAGCGGCTCCAGACCCATCTAAGGGAATAGTCTCAGAGGCTCCAATAACTTGAGTTTCCAGCGGCCTGACCAACTCCATGTGGGTGTCGGTAGTGGACTGCGACTCTAAAGTAGCGGGCATCAGGGGCTGCAAAAGCACCTCACTGAGAACCGGCGAACCAGCAACTGGCTTAGGAGAAGCTTCATCATCGGTTGTGGACCTCGGTTGCCTTTTTCTTTTTCTTTGCAGTTTTTGTGAACTCCGCTAGTAAGATGGCTATCCGATGACATTGTATAATTAAATCTGCGGCCAAAATAGCTTAGTGCAAAATCGTACCGACGCTTAATAGTGCATTGGTTAAATCTAGCACAAAACCGACAACTTGGTACTTAGCTTTTAATTAAGACTTCGGATCTGAAACTCGAACACGAAAATCTCAGGAGTTGGCCGAACGGCACTTGCGAACTGCTTCTGCTTCGGGCACTACGTGGCAAGAAAGACTGAAGAAAATGGCATTGGCTGCATCTTTTGTACCCCTGACCTCAGGGAGGGGCCACAGCAACCGACGCAGGACCCAAGACTTTGGAATTCAGGCTGACTGAGGGCAACCTGCCAGCAGGATTACCCAAATGTAATGACTACAACAGTGAAACATGAAGAACATCACGAGTTAGCAACTACATTAGGTACTTTCTTCAACCACAGCCTGAGTACTGGTTTTGTACCTGCTGAATGGAAAACAGCAACCGCCATCCCCCCTTCATAAAGTGGGTACAGCAAAAGACCATGGGAACTACAGCCTTATCTGTAAGGCCATGGAACAAATCAACGTGGACCTTATAAATAAGGATATAGGTGATCTCCAAATCGTTGATCAGACACATTTTGGTTTTGTCAAAGGCAGGTCATGCCTGTTAAACCTGATGGACGTCTTCCAAATCACCACCAGAGCCATAGATGAAGGCAAATCTGTGTATACAGCCTATCTTGACTTAGCAAAGACCTTCGACACAATCCCACATTTGGGCATCATTGATAAACTCTCCCAGTTGAATATCAATCCTTATGTCATCAGGTGGGTTGCTAATTGGCTCACTGATAGATCATACTCAGTCTAAGTTGAGGACTTTACCTCAACCAGCAAACCTGTCAAAAGTGGGGTTCCACAAGGGTCAGTGCTGGGTCCCCTATTGTCTGGGATATACTTCTCAGAAGTTCAGGCAAAAGTAGAAGAGCTGTGGCTGACTAAGTTTGCTGAGGACTGCAAATTAGGTGCAATCACTGAATCCCCAAACGATGTCAGTATACTTCAAGAGGGACCTACCAAACCAATGATTGGCACCAAACCCATGGACCCAAATTCAATGCTAAAAATGCATCACCATCCCCTTAAGTAAAAATGATATTCCTGCAGACTATCATATAAATAATAATACCCGAAGTAACAAGTCAGTAATGAAAGACTTGGGAACGCAAGTTGACTATAGCCTAAACTTTGACCACCATTAGTCTACTGTGGTAAGGAAAGCATTCTACATCGCACACCTCATTAACAAAGGCATTGCCTCGACAGCAAAAGATGTCATAACACCCCTGCACTTGACCTCATCGGGCCACTAATTTAGTACAATGCTCCCTTTGGTATGTGCCTTACCAGGCACCTGCAACAACTTGACAGACATCAGAGATTTCTAACCAAGAAAATTCAGGGGCTCCAGCACTTATCATACACTGACAGTCTGAAGTCACTGTTACTGTACTCAGTAGTGTACAGACTGCTGAGAGGAGACTTGTGCCTGGCCTAAACAGCAATCTTAGATCCACCTTGATGGAAATGCTGCACACTGGCAAGTCAAATGGGACAAGGGTCACCCGCTCCAGGGATCTTAACCTGGCCTGCAACAAATAGGACTTGATGGAGAGAGAGATATGTCTCTCAGAGGTTGCCACTCCTCTGGCATAGGCTACCACTTCACATCAGACAAAGCCCCTCTATGACCGTGTTTAAGTGTAGCCTGGATGACTGGATAGGAAACCGTAAATTCCTGCTGGGAATTTCATCTATAACCTTCCTAGATATGGTATATTGGGTACATATGGCTAGGCTTAAAAAGACTTTGAATCAATAGCCCAGAACCACCTAAGAACCCAATCTCTGTTACCTATCCAAGTTCAAAACAATGTAGTACATAATGCAGCATTCAGAAACACAGCATGCACTGCACAGGGCTAATGCATATAAAATGTAAGAAAGAAAGACAACTTAGGATTCAAATGCTACTAACTAGTATATTGTTACAAACCCAAAAGGCAGCTGATGCACAGTAAGTATGCAAATCAGCTACACAACATAAATGTCAACACTCTTGGAGTGCGGTACAGAGACAGTTATGCTGTGCATCAAAGTTACCTACCTGATTGAAAGTGTGTTATAATACAATTTCACACATGCAGCCTGAGGACAGGGGCAACTGTATTTCTATGGTACAGATCCAGGAGCTATCAATTTGCATGTGTGTAAAACACCTGGTTGTACATATCTCCTAACCAATAACTGCACTCCATTCCATCACTCAGGTTCACTACTGAAATGAAGGATACCCTGTGCTGCTGTTCATTGCATTATCCTTTATCCCAAAAGACAATTAGTGCCTACTGAAACATGTACTATTCTTTAATTTATTTATTTATTTTTGCTTCCCCTTCTGCTTCCTTCTTTCCCGCATACCCCAGCACCCCTTCCATCATCTGGTCTACTAACGTCTCCTACAGACCCTGGACTATCTCTGTTCTAAGGCTGGGACCAATGCAAAACCTGAGTGCATCCTGTTGGATTGTACCATTAACTGCTTCCATAAGGGGATTTTTTCATTTGTGACTTACCTTTTGGTCCCCCCATGCTTTCACCTGTTTACATCCAGGAGCTACTCCGCTCTTTAGATCATGCCTCGATACAGGAATACCCAGACAAATGTCTATTCTTGCATGTCTACTCTTGCATGCTAGACTGGCAGATGCCCAAGATGTGAATCAAACCTGAGTCACCTGGACCACATTTAGGTGTCTAGCTCTCTACGCCAAAGCACTGGTAAAAGTAGTACAATTGTTTATCTACACTGAGTATCACCTATCAATAATGAGATATCTACTATAAGGATCACCCCTGTAATTATACTCACTTACCCCTAATGGCTGAGATATCCAGAGAGAGATTTACAGCAGAGGCCATCCCTGTCATTTTTCTCGACTCAACCCAATAACAATTTTCTAATTAGGAAGATTATACCAAATCCTGACTATGCAGTCAGGTTTCTGAATAGTTTATTCATTACATCACAGTGACACAAATTCCAGCTACTCCATAGTAAAAGAAAAAAAAAGGCGGCTGGGGTGCAAGGCATATGAAAACCCTTGATATGTCAGCAGTGATTAATGTTATCAAAGTCTGTGGAACACACAAAAACTATACTGAGTAGCTAGTGATACAAATACAAAGAAATAGTTTATGAAAAGCACTCTGCAACAATGCACATTAACTTAAAGTAGTAAAGACAAATGAAAGAGCAACACTGAAGTTTCACTTTGCTCAATTACTCCAGAAGAAATGAAAAAAATATGTTATAACAGTAATAATATAAAGTCAACATTTTCAATTAAGCACCTCAGTATTTTGTCCAGACATGCTTCCATTTTTTTGCCTTTTCTTCACTAAATGAGATTTCATTCAGATTTGCTGCTTTCTAATTCCCCCAAAGAGCTCAATGTTTATATTTCAATTGTGCTTTATGCCAAAAAACCTTCCAACCCAAACAAAAGTGATCTGTCTGGGACCATTAATTCACCGAGTCACGTTTTTTCCCCCTAGCTTATACTAGTACAGCTGTGTTTATAAATAACTTGTCCAGGGAGCTATAACGAATGCTGTATTTACGAAAGGAAAACTGTTGAATGAAAATTGAGAAACCAGATATGTGGGAATAAAAGAAGAGTTTCTGTTGATCCTAGAATTTGTCAGCTTATGCGATAAAAGAAATTTTAAATGTGGCAGATAATTTGTTGGAATACAAAGTCTTCAAAAATTACTAGAATTAAAACGTAAAGCTTAGACTACCAAAGACCACAAGAATGCAAACAGGTTAATTTCCTGTAGACAGTAAATCTGTTATAATATTTTTTTCAGTAAACAGAAAGAACTTTATAGGCAAAGACCACTGTACTGATATACCCTAGGCATCTTTTTGTGAGGTTATCCTTCTTTAAAGAGACATTAGAAGTAAGGTATGATATACAATAGCATGAGTTCTACAACAGGCAGTCAACATTAGCAGACGCTAGGTAACAGTGACAATGTTACTTTAGAGATATATCCACCCACACCAAGTTTAGACCACCTCTCTGAGAATTTATGACACATGCATGGTTTTCACTCTTGGTTCTAGACTAGTCAGGTCAATGCTGGCCATTTATTACAGGTGTGGGAAATGGGCTCTAATATCTGTTAACTGTAATAAGCCTAAACCTTTTACACAAGCAAGTAAGCAAGGTTGGAAGTGCATGTTGAATGGCTTGGAGAAATTATAATGTATTAACAAGTTTTCAAAGATAGCTAGAAGTCCTGCTGCCTGTTATTATACCAAACGCTGACAGTGGCAAAGAGGTAAAGATTAACTGGGGCATGGAAAAAGGCAGAAACACAGGAGGACAACAAATTCAACACTGGTATATTAAGTCAGAGAAAAATACAAAATGATCAAAAAGGCATTTTCTGGAATGTATACCAATGGAGTTAGCTTAGGAGTTGTACATAATACATGTCCCTTCAGCACTGCCCTTAAACGGGGTGCACCTCTCAGTAGAATGGTGGATTATTTTCTGGTACTATATCCTGTTTTGTCTGTTTTATATGTTGCTGAATATGGACAAGCAAATATAGTGATATTACATCCTTATGCCTGATTGATCCCCCTTCCTCTCTCCCTTAAGACAACTTTCCTCCTCCTCTTTACCCTCTCTCTCTCTCTCTCTCTCTCTCTCTCTTCTTCTTCTGCTTGTTTTTGCATACAGAAAATGCATTAAAAATGAGCCCCAAAAGCAGTGTCAGTCTCTACTGTTGTGTCTCATCAACAAAATTAAGATGGCTCAGTTTTCATCACACTTAACTTCCTAGATAAATCTGACCACAATGAATTCCAGACTATGAAGTGTAGTCAAAATTTCTGTATATGTTTACCAGTAAAATATGTCATTAAAGAGTATAACTTCAGTTGCAGTAGCTGTAGTAAACTGGTTTTGCTCTTTACAATCTTTATTCAGCCGTAACACTTTACCTCTAAACCAATACTGCATTTGCCCAGTAAAGCTAGCTTGATCTAACTTATGCTATTCACGATAAGCATAAATGCACTGAATTTTAATTATAATTACTCCCCGCCTGACACCCAAAACTCTTCTGTGATGCTTTTGCTTCATTCAGATTTCCTCCACACCATTATTCTCACTAATGAGTCCTGTATCACAGTACTACATACTCAACTTGGCGTTCTCTTTAATCGTAGCTTGAGAACTGGCTATGTTCCTGCAGAATGGAGAACAGCAACAGTAATTCCCCTGCACAAAGGGGGGACATCAATTGACCCTGGGAACTACTCACCTATAAGTCTAACCAGCCTCATCTGCAAGGCCATAGAAAGAATTATTATGGACCTAATCAACAAGGATGTAGGCGACCTACAAATGCTGGACCCAACTCAGTTTGGCTTCATTAAGGGTAGATCATGCTTATTTAACCTGGTGGACTTCTTTGAGAAAGGCACCAAAGCAATGCAAGATGGTAACACAGTGCACACTGCCTATCTCGACCTTGCCAAGGCTTTTGACAATTACCCACTCTGGCATCATTGAGAAACTTTCCCAGATAGGGAGATGAAAGGGTCTAAATGGAGAGATGAAAAGTCAGCAAGCAATGGAGAGTAGCATTGCTGAAACTGAATTCATCCTCAAGTCTTGGTGAGTACTTTTACAAGATGGACCTTGTTTTTCACAAAATCTCACCAACGTGACAATGATATATAGACTGTATTTATACAGTATATAGCATATATCATGAACAGAAGTAGGTCAAAAATTAAAAAAGATATCTGGGTGTATAAGACCCATGATAAAAAACTGCCCAATCCTGATAGGCGCACTGGTACCACGACTTGGAAAAGATGACAATATAGAATCCTCAAATGTGGAAACATTCTTACAATGAAGCCAGGCCAGGTCAGGTCAAGAGGGAGGATGCCCCCCCCCCCCCGATGTAGAAGGAAGTAGCAGTCCAGAAAAACTGATAGGCCAAAGAAGAGCCATAAAGATGACAGAGAAGACTATTGAGGATAAGAAAGAAATTATGTATTGTTACTGTTATGCAAAAAGCCCAGAATTTCCATAGGATCATAGGAAGTTACTAGGCTATTGGCCCTGAAGCCCTTATACGCCTAGCCAAGAGTTCAGCCCATGCACAGATAAATCAGCACACAATGCCCCTGTTCAGCAGGGACACGGGTGGAATCTCAGGGATGTATTTTCTATTTCCCATCCAGTTATCCAGATTGTGCTTAAAAAGGGGTCCAGACAAAAAAATATACAAAAATATTAAGAGAGAAATTAGAGGAAAGAAAAATACTTCCACAAGAAAAACTGTCAGAAGCTTCAAATAAAATATTGTGCTCATTAATACAACAGATTTGCAAAAAACAGTATATAGACAAAGAAACTTTGATCTGTTTGGAAAAAGAAGCAGAGGAAGTGCAAAAATATAAACAACAAAACAATGATATTTTTGAAAAGTATAAAATAGAAATATGGACATGGGAAAGAAAGAGAGATTTGATATAGTGCAATATTTATGCAAAGGCGAAAGCCAAATTAATCAACATAAAAAAGGCAGCCACAAAGAAATTTGAAGAGAAATATAGGCAAAGGCATCCAGATATGGAAAACTTCAAAATAAACAAAATATCACAAAAAGGGAATGCAGAAAAGAAGGTTAGTAAAGTAGAAATTAAAAAAACAGAAGGTGAAGTTATGGAGTGCCTGCGAAGTGAAGGATTTGATGTAGTAGAAGGTCTAACACAGGTTACATCATAGTATGATGGAACAAGTCCCCAAAGTAAAGGGAAACAGGAAGACCAGGAGATATCTGAACAAGAAATAGGGACATGGGAAAGAAAAAGAGATTTAATATGGTATAATAATTATGCAAAGGAGAAAGCAAAACTAATCAATACAAAAACTGCAGCACCAAAGATATTTGAAGAGAAATACAGGAAAAGGAATCCTGACATTGAAAATTTTACAATACAAAAAATAAGAAGACAAAGAGGAAAAGCTGAAAAGGAGATTAGTATTGGAGAAGTTAAAGAAATAGAAACTGAGGTTATGGAGTGCCTCCAAAGTGAAGGAGGTAGAGGATTTGATTCAGAGGGTACCACGACAGGATGGAGCAATGGACCTCCAAATACAGGGGAAATCAGTGGAATGGGAAAGCAACTGATCAGGTGCCATATGAAGATATTTTGGAGTTTTCCACAAGAAACCAGTATAAATGTTCACTTGAAGTTGGACAGCAAGGGAAGGAACTGAAAAATGTGGAAACTCTGACGCTGTTAATGTTGAGGAATGATAGGCCAGAGAGTTCCCATATGACAAAGCAACAGATGACACAGGATGAAACTGAAGACAATGTGCCACAAGAAGATGCAACAGAACTTTCTATAGAATGCCTGCAGGAAATGGAAAACAAAGAAATGTGCCTTCAGTTTAGAAGAAAACGAGTTAAGAGAAGAGTTGTTTGATTTAATAGACAGAGAGAGACATTAAGATCAATAAAATAAATAGACTGCAGAAGGTCAATAAAACCCAAAAGGTCAGAAGTTTGATAAAACAAATTAACGCAGTAATTAGGATTGTCCATAGAGATCCATGCGATATAACAGAAGTAAACAGGATATATTACTGTGCAGCTAAATTAATAACTGATAAAGTTCTACCACAAGAACACAGGGTAGTGAGGGAAAGGAAGGGGAGAAATTGAATACCATCATGGAATTACTGAATAGAGAAAACTATAAAGCAATTAAGACAGGAAGTGTCATGTTAGAAGAACATAGAAGAGGGACTAGATCAACAAAAATACTAAGAAAGAAAGACATGACAAAAGCAATGCACAGTATTAGAACAGACCAGAACCTATCATGCACTATCGCAAAGCACAGGTGGAACAGTTAGAAGATATGCAGATAAATATAAAAAAAAGTACAACATAAGCAATTTATTGATGACCCAAAAAAGTTTTATAGAAAAATGGGAAGCAAGGTGAAAGGAATTGAAAGACCTCCAAAAAAGGAAGAAATAGATGCATTTTTGAGATGTATCTATAAAGATTCTGCGGAACACAACAAAGATGCTAAATGGACAGAAGTAAAAGAAAGAATAAGTTTTTTAAAGGTACAGGATATGAAATGTGATGAAGTAACAGCCAGAGAGATTGAAACAAAGTTAAGAAAAACCTCTAATTGGAAAACTCCAGGCCCAGATGCAGTGCCTAACTTTTGGTTAAAAGTATTAACAACTTTGAATGAAGAGCTATTTATATGTGCACCCTGAACAAACAACCACCTGGCTAGCAACAGGAAAAACAATGCTCCTGCTTAAAAGTGAACATGCAAGCTACTCTAAAAATTATAGACCAATAACTTGCCTTCCGATGACATAGAAACTATACATGGGAATTGAATCCGACAGAGTTTATAGTCATTTAGAAGAAAACTCAATTGTGGAAGTAGAACAAAAAGGCAATAAAAGAAAGTCATATGTAACAAAGAATCTAAGTATGGCATGGATTGACTACAAGAAAGCATTTCATAGTATCCCACATTCGTGGATAAAATAGTCCTTAAAAATATGTAAGATACACCCTACACTGATCGACTACATTACAGTGACCATGAAACAGTGGCAGACCACTTTGCAATTAAGCCATGATAAAGGACAAATTATTATCTCATGGATAAAAATTCAAAGGGGGATACTCCAGGGTGACTGTCACCGCTGCTATTCTGCCTTGCCCTTAACCCATTAAGCTGTCTATTTAAACAGCTTAGGCCATAGCTATAATTTGGCTTCTAGAAAAACAACAAAATGTAATGGTCAATGATTTAAAACTGTACAGCTCGTCAGATGAGAAACTGAAAGCACAACTGCAAGTTGTCAAAACTTTTTCAGTTTATATAAGAATGTCATTTGGCCTTGATAAATGTGCAAACACAACCTTTAAAGCAGGAAAACATCAGTTTGTGACTAGAATGTGAAATAAAAGAACTTGATCAAGAGGAAGTGTATAAATATTCGGGAACTGATGAAGGATCAACAATAAAACATGAACAAATGTGAATAAAACTTAGTAAGGAATACTTTAGAAGACTTAAATTAATCCTGAAAACAGCACTGACATATTGGAACAAAATCCAAGCTATAAACCAATTTGCTCCTCCTGTCCTAACTTACAGTTTTGGAGTGATTGACTGGCCCCAAAACATGTTGGAGAGATTAGATAGGAAAATAAGAAGGATGCTTCACACTCACCAAATGATTTACAAAAATCATTGCATACCAAGATTATATATTCCCCATTCTGAAGGAGGGATGAGCCTCCTTGAAATTGATTACATGTACAGATCTGTAATCGTGGGATTCCACACATATCTGCTGACCTCACAAGACTCAAACATGGTGAAAGTTTTGAAACATGAGGAGAATAAATCTAAAATGACTTCTATGCTTAATCTAGCAGAAGCATATCAGGGTCAAGCAGGAATGGAAATCATACCAGAAGTAGATAAAAATCAGGCAGCAACTGAATGTGCCACTAGACAAAAGAAAGAATATAAGGTGAAGGACCAGATAAGAAGGCAGGAAATGTGGAAAATGCATAAATATAGATGCAAGTATAGAAAACTTCTGGAAGAACCTCATGTTGATCAGGAATGGTTAAGAAGAGGCAAATTCAAAACAAGAGATGAAAGGTTAATACTGGCTGTCCAAGATAGTAGGCTATGTACATGCTGGTTTACAAAGTCCATTGAACACATGGGAGAAACAGACAAATGTAGGTTTTTATAAAACCGAAGTGGAAACAATCGTACACCTCATTGCTGGTTGTGACATACTAATGACAGAAGGACTGTATACTGAAAGGCATAATAATGTGGCAAGACTGTTGCACTGGGGTTTGTGCAAACATTATGGTACTGAAGTGGCTGAAAACACTGGAAACAACAGCCACAAAGCATCATAGACAATGATGAAGTTTACATCACATGGGATCACCCGTTACCAACAGTTTAAAAGATAGATGCTAGAAAACCGGATATAGTGGTCCATGAAAAGAAGACAAAAGTATCAATGATCATTGAAATCGTCACACCCAGTGACTACAGTGTCTTGCATACAGAGAGACAAAGTCATAAAATACCAGGATCTGCAGACAGAAACGAGAGCAACATGGAAGAAGGATATCTAGACAGTTCCAATAGTAGTAGGAGCAACGGGTCTTATAAAAAAAGAATCTACAACCATATTTAGATATGTTACCAAAATAAGTAACCCCATACGAATTGCAGGAGGAGTCATTACTGGGCACACTGCAGTTGCTGCAAAGGGCACATTTGGTTGACATCAAAGACTGAAACAATACTAATTTCATGAACTTTAATCCTGCTTTGACTTCGGAATGGGGTACATTCCCGTCATGGTATTAGAAACTCAAAAGACTTGGTGAAATTAAAAAATAGGGATTAACCCTTATGTTACTAGATGGGTAGCCAATTGGCTCACCAGCAGAACACACACACTATCAAAATAGGTGACTCCAACTCTAGTAGTAGACACATCACCAGTGAGTACCACAGGGGTCTATGTTGGGCCCCTTACTGTTTGGCATTTCTCAGAAGTCTAGGCCAAAGTAGATGGCCTTTGGCAGCTCACTAAGGTCACTGATGATTGGAAACTGGAAGCAATCACTGGGTCCCCCAACGATGTGAACACATTACAAGAAGGGTTAACACAAATAAATGACTGGTGCCAAAGCCATGGTCTAAAACTAAATGCAAAAAATGCATTACTATTTCCGTTGGCAAAATGTTATTCCCTACAAATTACAATATTGACATCACCCCACTGAGTTCCAACCCAGTGGTGCAAGACTTGGGAACACAATTTGACAGCAATCTGAACTTTGACCACCAAGTTTCCACAATGGTAAGAAAAGACTTCTATTTAGTACACCTCATAAGCAGGGGTGTAGCATCCAGGTCAAGGGATATTATAACTCTGTTGTACTTGATTCTCATCAGACCACTCACAGAGTATAATGTACCCTTTTGTGTGTACCTCATCAGACACCTGCAGCAGCTGGAGAAAAGTACAGTTTTGTACCTACCATAAATGTAGATGTTCGAAGATCCACATTGCTGCAGTCCTTACACTTGGGTAGTCCGCTGTCCTCGGTCGGCCCGAATATCAAAGTATAAGGCTGACGTCGGTCAAGGCGCATTTGACTGACATCAGGACGTCAGGGTACAAATGCGCATGACCGACGTCATATCCTCAGTCTTTTCTTGCCCCAGATGTCAGAAGACCCTAAAAATAAAGGTCAAAACCAAAAGACAGCAAACACCCAACCAACCACCCTTGCACTAACTATATGTACAAAATATACAATATACACAATATGTACAACCCAACCCACACAACCACCTCTAACTACAGAGGGAAGGAGGGAGGTAATTGGACTGCAGCAATGTGGATCTTGAACATCTACATTTATGGTAGGTACAAAACTGTACTATGTTCTTCATCTCACATTGCTGCAGTCCTTACACTTGGGTAGAATCCCAAAGCAGAGGTAAGGGAGGATGGCTAACTACAAGGAAGCAGGAGCTGCCAACATGCCCTGCAAAACAGCAGTGGCAAAACCAGCCCTGGATTTAGAGTAAAGTGGCAGGTGATAATGCCTAGAGAAAGTATGCACTGAACTCCAAGTAGCTGCCTCCAAAATATCCTTGGTTGCCACTCCCCTCAAAAAGCTGTTGAAGTGGCAGTAGCCCTAGTGGAATGAGGCCTAATCCCAGCTGGAACCTCCTTGCCATGATGGGAATAACAGAAAGCAATGCAAAACCCAATCCACTTAGAAATAGTTTGTTTAGACACAGGCTTGCCCTGAGAACTCAAAGCAAAAGAAACAAACAACTGCTGAGACTGCCTGAACCCTTTAGTTCTGTCCAAATAATAACGCAACTGCCTGTGTACATCTAAAGTGTGCAAAATCTTTTCCCCTTTATTTTGGGGATTTGCATAAAAAGTAGGCAAATGAATAGTTTGGTTTAAAGCCACACTAGAAACCACCTTAGGCATAAAGGAAGGATTAGTACGTAATGATACCCTATCCTTATGGAAAATCAAGAAAGGCTCAACTGCCATAAGGGCCTGCAATTCAGAAACCCTTCTTGCAGAGGTAACTGCCAACAAAAAAAGCAGTCTTCCATGATAAATATTTCAACTCAGAAGTAGCTGCAGGCTCAAAAGGTTGTAGAGTGAGTTTCTCCAACACAAAAATGAGATCCCAAGCAGGAGAAGGAGCTCTTCGTGGGGGTCTTATATTCTTTGCCCCTCTAAGAAATTGCTTGAATAAAGGATGAGAAAACAATGGTGGGACACAATCATAGTGAGCCGAAATTGCTGCAGCATGAACCTTAATAGAAGAGAAAGACAAACCCTTGTCCAGTAACTCAGTAAGATATTGAAGAGCCACACTCAAATTAGGCTCAGAAACATCAAAATCTTTTGCTGCACTCCAAAATAAAAATCTCTTCCATTTATCTGCGTACACTTTCCTTGTACTAGGCCTTCTAGCTTCCAAAATCACATTCAAAACTTGTTGTGGAAGTTGAGACCCTCTATGGTTCAAAACAGAATATGCCAGGCTGTCAGGTGCAGAGAGTGAAGTTTGACATTCAGCAAATGGCTGTCCTCCTGTGACAACAGGTGTGGAATTGAAGGCAAAGGCCATGGAGGCTTCCGTACCAGACTTCTCAGTAATGGGTACCAGTGCTGTCGAGGCCAATCTGGAGCTATTAAAATCATCCTTGGTTTGTCCTGTCTGACCTTTAGAAGTACCTTTGGGAGGAGAGGCAGAGGAGGAAAGGCATACACATGAAGATTGCTCCAATTGAAAGAAAGAGCATCCACTTTCCAAGCTGTGGGATGAAACCTTTTTGTGCAAAACTGTGGCAGCTGATGGTTTAGTGGAGAAGCGAACAGATCTATGTCTGGAGTTCCCCATGACACTGTCAATTTCTGAAATACTTGAGGATCCAATTTCCACTCGTGGGGATCCATAATTCGTCTGCTCAACACATCTGCTAAGGAGTTCTGTGCTCCTGGCAGAAACCTTGCCTGAAGATTGAGCTGTAAACTGAGAGCAGTCTCCCACAAAATCATTGCTTGCCTGCATAGAGGATAAGAATGCGTTCCCCCTTGCTTGTTGATGTACCACATGACAGTTGTGTTGTCTGTTAGAATCAACACCTGCCCTGGAAGAAGTAATTCCTTGAAAGCTATTAATGCAAACTGGACTGCTAACATCTCCTTCATGTTGATATGTAGATGTTGTAGTCTGGCAGGCCACTTGTTTTGTATCCACTTTCCATGAAGATGAGCTCCCCAAGCTTTGTCTGAGGCATCTGTCGTTAAAATCTGACTCGCCTCTGGCCGGGTCACAGACAGTCCCTTGTTTAGGTGACATTCCTGAGCCCACCATAAAAATTCCTTTTGAATGCAAGGTATTATTTGAATGACAGTGTCCAGATCCTGGCAGTGCTGTGTCCATACATTTTTGAGATACCATTGTAGCTTCCTCATATGCAGTTTGGCATTGGGAAGCACCAGAATACAAGATGCCATGAACCCTAATGCTTGAAGGACTGTCCTTGCAGTCAGCACGGACTGATGAGATAGTTGTCGGAAGTAAAGGGATAGACTCTTTTGTTTGTCCGGGGTTAGAAAGGCCATCTGGGATGCTGTATTCAGTCTCACACCCAGAAAGCACATATCCTGAGAGGGTACTAGACTGGACTTTATTTCGTTCACAGAATACCCCAGGCATCTTAGCACTGCTATCACATATTCCAAATGATGAAGAAGCTCTTCCCTTCCTTGGGCCAAAATCAGGCAGTCGTCCAAATAAGGATAGATCTGTATTCCTTTTAACCTGAAGAAAGCTATCACTGGAGCCAGAACTTTCGTGAATACTCTGGGCGCAGTAGATAAGCCAAAGGGCAATGGAGAGAACTGATAGTGAGAAGTCCCAGCTCGAAAACGCAGATACTTCCTGCAACTTAGTCTGATAGGAACATGAAGGTAAGCCTCCTTGAGATCCAAAGTTACCATCCAATGATCTTTGCCCAGCAGAGGTAAAAGCTGCTGTAACGTCAACATTTTGAACTTGGGAATGTCCAGATAAGTGTTGAGGGTAGATAAATCCAAAATTGGTCTCCACGTGTTCCCCTTCTTTGGTACTAGGAACAGGCGAGAGTAAAATCCTAGGCCCACTTCTGGCATAGGGACCAGCTGTATGGCCCCTATTTGGAGTAACAGAGAAACTTGCTTGTGAGCCTCTATTCTTTGTTGAGGAGGAATGTCTTTCATGCCTTTGAAAGGAGGCAAGGTATGGAAATAAAACCTGTAACCGTGGTGTATGATATCCAATACCCATCTGTCTTGGGTAATTAAACTCCAATTTTCCTTGAAAAGTGCCAACCTTCCTCCCAAAGGTGCTGCCAGACGAGAAGGCTCTGGCAGCTGAAAAGGTAGGTCATTGGGTCTGTTTACGAAAGGACTGACCCCTGCCCTCACCCGAAGACTGTGCAGGAGAACTCCCTGTTCTAGGCCTGAAAGAGCCCTGAGCTCTGCCCCTACCACGTCTAGATCTACCCCTAGACTGGGAATCATAAGAAGGATCGTCCACCCCTTAGTAGGCCAATTTCTACTAAACTTTGGAGGCTGGACCTGCAAAAAATCTTTAACAGTCTGCATAGACTTAGCCTTGTCTTCCATTTTCTTTAAAACTGCCTCAACAGGAGGACCAAACAACACATCAGATTGTAAAGGAGCATCTAAAATCCTTGTTTTAACATGTTCAGACAAATTTTGATCCCTTAGCCAGGCGTGCCTGCGAAGAACTGACCCAGTGGCAGCCACCCTAGACGAGGCCTGTACAGCATCAAAACCACATTGCAAAGAATGCTTGCCCACCTGTTCAGAAACATGCACTAAATCTTGCAACTCTTTACAATCAATACCTACTGCCAGAGCATCAACCTTAGACTTTAATTGTGAAAGGAGATAGTTCTGGTATTTCAACATGTGAAACTGGCAATTCAAAGCCCTCATAGCAAGAGTGGAAGAAGTATAAACTTTCTTTCCCCATCTATCCAAGGCCCTAGCCTCTTTGTCTGCAGGAACCGGATTCTTAACAACAGAAGCCTGAACACCTTTAGGCCCCTGACTAACAGTTTCTGGGTCAGCCCTAGGACTCTTAAAAAGATACTTATGAGCTTCAGGCACCCTGTAATACCTATCCGGCTTAACAGGAGCAGGAGGCAAAGAATCAGGATTAAGAGAAGCCTCTGCAAAAACATACTACATCCAAAACAGGAGGTATAGCCAAAGGCCTATGCTGGGGTAAAAACAAAAATTCCCTAAGCCTTTTCCTGGAATCAGAGAAGTCCTGACCTTCCCACTTAAAATGCTCCCTCATGGAATGAAGAGTTTCTGAAAAAGAAAAATCCTCAGGAGGAGAAGCAGAAGGAGTAGAATCATCCAGATCAGAATCAGAATAAGGAGAGTACTCCTGCAAGTCTTCAGCCGAAGACTCTGAAACATCCGAAGCCTGCTCAAAACCCCCCAGCTCAGGCTCCAACCTAGGTCTCTTATCAGGAGGGGGCATAGAACCCCTAATTAAAGTAATCAAATCTTCTGCCATTTTAAGCATATGCTTCTTGGGCACAGTACCTGAAGAGCTAGGGGTAACACCAACTGAAGCCAAACCTGGCCTGCCCTTGGGAGAAGCCTCTGAAGCAGAAGGAGAGGGCCTAGCCACCCTAGGAAGGGAGGGAGTATAGTAACCTGAGAAGCCCCCTCAGCCTGACTTGCCTCCTGAGAGGCCACATCCTGCAATAATAAGGTCTCACCCTGGGAACACAAAGAAACCTCCGGCGGAGCCACCAGCTCCACCGACACCTCCAAAGAACCGGCGTCCGGTACCGACGGTTCTTCTAGACTAGACATAACTCCCTTCTCCTTGCGCTTCTTCGAAGAAGCGGGCGTCGGAGCATCCGACGGCATTTTATAATTACACCGCTTCCCAAAGACTAACCTTGCACAATCCAACCTTCTCTTTATAGTGCGTTTATTAAATCTAGCACAAGTGCGACAGCCAACAACGTCGTGCTCAGGCCCTAAGCAAGGAATACACAAAGTATGATAATCTCTATGCAGTATCTGTTTCCCACAAGAAATACAATTATTGACTTTTTCTGACATCCGGTAAATCACTGAGGCAAGAAAAAACTAAAATATTCCCCAACGGGGTACTTAGCCAACTTTGAACTCGGTCTGAAACTTCAAACTTGAAAAATCTCAGAACGCCAACCGGCACTTGCAATGTTGCTTCTGCATCGGACCATGCGGCAAAAAAGACTGAGGATATGACGTCGGTCATGCGCATTTGTACCCTGACGTCCTGATGTCAGTCAAATGCGCCTTGACCGACGTCAGCCTTATACTTTGATATTCGGGCCGACCGAGGACAGCGGACTACCCAAGTGTAAGGACTGCAGCAATGTGAGATGAAGAACATCCTCAGTGATTTCTCACTAAGAAAATACAGGGATTCCAAACCATGATTTACATGGACAAGCTGAAAGCCCTTTCACTTTACTCTGTATATTACAGGCTGTTCAGCGGTGACTTGCGCCTGGCCTATGGGGCAATCTCCAACCCTGCCCTAATGGAACTGCTGCACATCCGCAAGTCTAATGGAACAAGAGTCACTCGTTCTAGGGATTTCAACTTAACATGTAACTAACAGAACATGCTGGAGAGACAATATGTCTCCCAGAGACTGCCTCTTCTCTGAAACAGACTTCCTATTCATGTAAAACAGAGCTCCTC
The DNA here is from genome assembly GCF_019279795.1 of Protopterus annectens. Lineage (NCBI taxonomy): Eukaryota > Metazoa > Chordata > Ceratodontiformes > Protopteridae > Protopterus > Protopterus annectens. The sequence continues at coordinate 514,303,415 of NC_056735.1, forward strand.
ACTAACTCTTATTCATATTAAACCTAGATAATTGGATGGGAGACTGCAAATTTGCCCCTAGGGTGGCACCCATATAACTCATGGACAAGGGTAGCCACTGTTGACCACAGACTGCTCTGTGCATAAATTTGTTCTGCAAACTACCCAAAAAGAACAAAAGGGGAGACTTGGGATTAACATGGCTAGGCTTGTAAAGGCTCTAAGGCAGCTAGCTTAGCAACCTCCTATGAACATTTTCCTTATCACCATTTTAACGAATATTTAGAAAAAGACTTGGCACTGAACTGACTTCTTGGATACTGCTGCTTGGTCATAACCTGCTTACTACTGCTATCCATTCTGTGTTTAACAGTACATTATTATTATGATTTTTTTCCATTTCTTTTAAATTTTCTAATTAATATTGAACTGACTAAAATTGTGTCAGTTTCAGTTTTAGTTTGTGTGTACAGTAAGAATTAACTCAAAGTGCATGTTCTGCTTAATGAGTTAAGATACTGGAAACAGTGCAACTTACCTAGAAAAACCTTGCAAGCTAAATAGATTCTATATTCAGTAAGGGGGTGACAGCCCCGCTTTAGAATGGATATATGAACTTTCTCCCACTTGTGGAATAGCAACTATTACTGAAAGTATTACAAAATCGATATTAAAATCTTGAATGATTGCTTTTATGACAAATGCACAGTAAATTTCTGAAATGTTGCTTGTGCATAGTGACTATATTAAGCTGCTGAAAGAGATGCATTAAGTAAACTGCTCTTACAGTATGAAGCATGTACTCAAAAATACTAGAGAAATAAGTGAAGCTATTAGTGACTATTACAAAGTTGTATTAAAATAAAAGAGAAAAGTTGTATAAAAGGAGCACTGAAGATGCTACTGTTTGCACTTCTTAGAAGGTGAACTGATGAACAGAGCAACAGCTTTGGAGGACAGAGAAGGAAATCTTGGAAGAAAAATTAGAAGGAAGCTAGAGGATGTTCCTGCTATAGCAATCCTGAAAGAGAACTAATAAGGGAGACAGACACATGGAAAGAGACAGTATCCCCACTATTTGGGACTGTTTTTAATGTACTTGCTGTGAAATTTTGTGAAGCGTTAACACTTTTTATTTTGAGAAGACTCTACAATGTTGACATTTGTTTGCATTCTGTTTTCATAGACTAACATCTGTGCTACCTTACACACACAGAATACTTATAAAATTGTGTGTTCATGTGTCTGTGGGTATGGAAAGTATAGGCTGTAATAAATAAATAAAATACCTGGAAATGTGGGTTTTACCACATAGTATCAGGTACCAGGTATTTAATTTATTGAGTTTTATCATATACAGTCAAATACTTACAATATCAAACTAAAAAACATTGGGTATAACTGAAGTAATCAACCAGTAAATCAGTGAGCATAACTGAAATAATCACAAAGCAAAATACATGAAACACACTTTTTTTTTTGTCTTGCAGGGGAGGGCCACCCCTCCAACTACACTTCCCACACCCTTGTTACCAAGTCCAGAATCAGACTACAGTGGAAGAAGCGCAAATCCTCTATCTCTGCTATTCCACAAACTGGCAAAGAAGAAAAAATGGTAAAGTGTGATCAGTTGACTTTCAATCATCTGTACTGTTTTTTTTTTTGCCTTCAAATATGTAAATTCTAAACTATATGTATGCAAACCATATATTATAACCCTAGACTCCCATGCTTTGCATTTATCTGTCCCTCCTTAAATTCTTCTTTACATTCATTTCCAGTGATATGGTTTTGCAGATTTTGGTAAAGGTAAACAAACTTAGTAGTGCTTTATAGTTTTCTGTACAGTGATATCAGGTTACAATAAGCCAACTTTCACTTTCATCCTGTTTCAGTATAGGTGCAAAGGTCAGTGTTCCCAGAAGTGAATTTTCAGAATATTTGAACTTTATTCATATTTTTACTGCTATAGTACCTGCATGTATCTGTATTTTTGTAATATTAACACACTCAATTCAATTTTAATGTACTTATCACTCTTGTTTTTCTTGAATTCTGACTGATTTTTTGAGTTTTTCTTACTGCTTTATATTTTTTCACAGTGCATTATGTGTTTTGACTTTGATTTAAGCAGGAATGCTATACAATTGTGCATTTTAAGTTCTTGTATGCTTGATTTGTTTACTGTTTTTCCCCAAAGTAGTCAGTGGCATTGCCCGAATATTTTTTTTTATAGATTCAGGTTTTGTGGTATGATTTAATGTTTTAGGGTGTTATATGGTTGACTTACAGTTTTGGTGAGTATTTTATGTTAATTTGACTCCCCCAAGTATGATTCTAGAATGAAGTAGTAGTTAACTTTTTTTAAGGTGATATAATCAATGTAATCAATGTACATATATATGTTTTGAACAGTGTAACACAGAGCAAAATAAATGCTTGGCTGTATTCTTGGGAGGGCAGACTTCAGAAAGAAAGGGTAGATAGTTCCAATTCTGGTCACAATATACCCAGAGCACTATGTACAGTTTTGGAGCCCAGAAAAGGGAAAAAAATAGCATAAACATGCTGGAAGGACTCAAAGAAAGCCAAAAGAAAAATACACAGGATGGAGAAAAAAATTATACAACCACCAACAAGAGAAGCTGGGTCTCTTGTTGCTACATTCCAGAAGAAACGTGGTGACATGGTATGTGACCACAAGATTGTGTAAAGAACAGGCGAACGAGTTATGCTGAACAAGAAAAGCAGAACTGGGAAGAACAGTCACACACTGCAGACTACAAAGACTGTTTCAGAAATGTCTAAAAGTACTTCACAGAAAGGGTTATGGACCCCATGGAATGGACTGACTACTGGAATGGGTGGTAGAGAAGCAATCCAATGTCATTCAAAAGGGCAAGTGACAAGTGCAGCAAGGGTGATGAGTAAGGAATTAATAGAGATGATGAAAAATATGAAATGCATTTGAAAGGGCAGAGTGTTCTATGATATTATGCACTGGTAACCCAAACGTGGTTATCTTTTTGTTATCTTATAAATTACTGCATTCATACTTTCTTGCTGGCTGGCTGTAAAAAACGACATCTGTTTCATTCCACACTTCTACTCAAAAGTGCAGAACAGTAAGTTAAAACAAATCAGACTGCAGCAAATAAAAACTGAAACCTCTAGCTTCCTGAAGTCCATTTTTTATTCATTTTTAACCAATTCAAGGTAGCAGAAAGGAGGGAGGATCTAACCATATAAGCAATGGATGAAAGCAGGAAACCATACCCAAAGTGGGATGACAAGCTGTGGTAGGGCAAACACAATGATACACAAATCGGCATGTATGCCAAGGAACAACTAAACATTACCAACCGACATGCCAATATGTTTTTGAAATATGGCAGTACACAGAAACACACATGAAGAAAGGACAAAAAAAATGCAATTCACTATCAGTATCACCCTAGGCAAGAACTGGAGGACTAAGAGCTATAAGGCAGAAAAATGAACCACTGCTGTCCTAAATCTCTGTTGTGTACTAATTAATAAGTTGATGTCACTATCATAACACAACTTTTGCATTTTATAAAACAAAAAACAAAATGAAAGTGAGACATTCACTGGCCTGTATTTCTTTAGAAAAGCAAATCACTTATATAATACTAGGTCATATGTTTTCCTCTATCAGAGTCTGAACGGAATGCATATTTTCCAGTATTTCATGATCTTATTACCATAATGCATACATACAAATATTAAAGCTAGTATGCCTATAGATGTTGATATAGACATATACAGACCAAGAGGAAGACAGACATCATACATGACATCCACTATCAGCAAAGTTATAGCCCTATTTTACAGACATAAAATATATGACCAACTGGGTATCATGCATTTTAAGGCACATTTTTCTTCTTTAATGACACTAGCAAAATATCTAAGCATACAAACAAGACAGCAGATAAACAATAGTATACTAGCTCAGAAGATCAAAGGCAGCAGTACTTACTGTGTGCAAAAGTTTTGTATATTTTGGTTGACACCTTACAATTATTTTTTATGTGGAAACAACCCTTAACAAAATTACTAGAATCCAACTCTGCTGAAATTAAGTGCAGTGATTACATATGATAACCTCTCACTATGTTATTTTAAATGGATTGTAAAATCAGGCTACAAATCTTTAAAAATAAAGAAAAAATAAATGTCTTTAAATAAAATATGTATCTGTGGCATTTTAGAATCTTACAGTAACAATACACACTACTTGCTCCTTACATCTAGTTAAAAGCAGTTGTTTTGAAGACAAATCTTATTATGGCTTTACGATCAACTCATATCCCTGCTTTTAGCCTGCATGATCCATTTTTTAGGTTTATATGTAGTCACTAAGGTATGTTCTGTGAGGATCTTATGAAGCCTAGCCTTACCCTCTTCCTGGTAGTTTTTCAGGGGTCTATATCACGTTGTCGAACTCTTAAAAGTTTGAACGTCATATGGTCGTCACCATATGACTGAACTTTTAAAATTTTGAATGTTTCAACAGAGATCTCCATACAGTGTGGAAAGGGAAGATTTCCCTTTTCTGCACTGTAGTGTGATCTTGGAGTTGGTATATTTAAAGAGCGGGGAGTGTGGGGAGTGCAGGGGAGCTTGCCCCCCTGCTTAAACCGTTTAGGTAGGTTTTTAGTTTGTTTTTATTTTTTTTTTATTACATTTTCGAACTTTTAAAAGTTTTATCATATGGTGTCGACCATATGACGTTCGAACTTTTAAAAGTTTGGTTATGTAATATAGACGCATTTTTCAGCCCTTATATTTTGTGTAAGAATAACTAAGAGGCGAGTAAAACAAGGATATACTGGGACATTTACTTGATGCCCCTGTTCATGAGGTTCATGTTAAGATAGGCAGGTCTCAAGGGATTTGGACAAATGCCCTCTTCAGTGATTCTCTACCAAACACTGTATTTACTGGGTGAGCCTTTAAACAAAAGTCTAAACATTAAAAAAAAAAAAAAAAAAAAAAGACTGTATGTAGAACACCCCGTTTTTATGCATTCATCCCGAAATGGAGTGCGAGCAGGTTAGATATACCTGCTGATGTCACACCCTCTCCTTCAGACAATGGGTATATAAACTGGCTTCTGTCCATGTGACCTTGTGTAAGTAATCATAGTAAATGGGCTGCCAAGGAGTAAGGAAATGGTCGTATACCAATTATTTTGGATGATGAACTATCGTCAAGAAAAGTAAAGTGAAGGAAATGTTAATACAGTAAAAGATAGCATATAATGTAAACATCTGTGGAAAACTACTCAATTAAGTTATGTACCACAATGAACAATAAACCTGTGAAAAAAAGACACATGCAGACCTCAGTTTATTAAGGTATTCTCAGAGGTGCACAAATTTCTTCCTCTGGGAAAACAACATTATTCAGCTTGCTGGTTCTTGCTTGTACAGTGACAAACATGGCTTTAATGTTAAACCAGCAAAAAATACTAATGCCCTGAACAACAAAAACCCAAACATATACAGTGCGTTTAGCAGTCTGCTCACTGACAAAACTAAAGCAGAAATATACGGTGCATTTTGCAGTCTGCTCACTGATGAAAGTAAACAAGCACAAATATACAGTGGGTTTTGCAGTCTGCTCACTAATGAAACTAAACAAGTACAGATATACAGTGCATTTAGCAGTCTGCTCACTGATGAAACTAAACAAGCACTCTACATTTTTGGTCTTTAATGTCAGTCTTATTGCATTAACACCAGTAAGTCACTTTTCATTCATAAGGAAATATGTTAAAAACTTTTTTCCAGGACAAATCTGTATCAATCCCATGATGCCTTCAAAAGTCTTTGTACATATGATGCTGATTTTTTTCTTTTTTGGCCAGGTGTTTTTGGTTACATCTTATATGTAACTGATATAGGAATTCTGCTTTTTTTATTAATCTTGTGATAACATTTTTTCATAGTTAAACCGTTTTATTTCTCAGAAAAAAAATACTTCTTTTCCAAGTTAATTTTCATTTTGATATAAATGGCAGTGAGCCTGCTTCAACTAAAATCTAACTCACTATCGCTATAATCCCAAAGACCTAGCCATGCTCCAGTCCATACCTCTGCTTTGGTAACTCGCCGTCATCCTTCCTCCATCGCAGAGTAGGCACGGGATCACCTCGGACCTCACACTTGAACTCAGCACTGTCATCCACGGTAACTGCCAGATTACTCGGTCTCTTCACAAAGGTTGGCCTCTCTAGAGACAAACAGATGCATATGCTGTTAAGCAATGTAACTGATGACTGTCCAGTATAATAACTGTGGCACAGAAATGGAATGTTAATGCAGGACTCAGGGATGACATCAAAATCTAGCAGAAAGGAATTGCAACCATCATGCTTATCTGAAAAGGGCCATCTGGTATTAATATTAAGCAATGACAAAGGAGTTTGCTAAGTACTGAAACTGCAAGATGAGCAATGTACAAAATATGTCACAATGACAAATTCCCCATTGTCACAATAAAGTGGGAGAGAGAATATTTATATTTATATTTATATGGGTCTACCAGACATGATCGAAATCCCACTTCTCCGAAATATAAAATGACGAGATGACTTTGTAAAAGCTTGCATTAATGAACGGTCTGATCACTGCAATTTAACTATGGGGAATGAGGCAGTTGGCCAGTATGGGAGACCTTTGACTTTTCCCCACTATACTGCAATCTCAGGGTTGGTATATTTAGTTGGGGGTGTGTGGGGGCTACAGCTCCCCACATGAGCAGGTTTGATATGCTTCAGTGTATGTTTGTCCTTAGTTTTAGACAACTGCCTCATTTCCAGGAGTTAAATTGTGATTATCCAATTGTTTAAAGCTTTTGGCGAAGTCACCTAATCATTTTAAATTCTGGAGAAGTGGAATTTCGATCATGTAAAGTAGATCCATTGATCTATATATCTCTTTCTCTATATATATATATATATATATATATATATATATATATATATATATATATATATATATATATATATATATATACATACATATATATATATATATATATATATATATACATATATATGCACACACACACACACATATATATATATATTTATACACACACACACACACACACACATATATATATATATATATATATATATATATATATAATGAAAGAGAGAAAGAAGTATACATATTTATAGATATATATATATATATATTTGATTACATTCCTACACATCATTAATGAACTTTCATTTACGTAATTACATTTTGAAACTTCACTAGCAATCTCTTTCACTGAAACAAAAACAAAAAAAAAAAAAACAAATAAGGTGATCTCAAGGGAAAGAAATACGTTCATTTATGATCATCTAAAAGAACCAGAAACTTTGATTTTAAGTAGAGAGCTTCAGCCATCACACCCCTCTTGGAAATTAAATATATTAACTCTGCAGTCCCACAACTGTAGGGAAAGAGGATAACTTCTGAAATGATACTACAGTCGAGTTATTGCAGTTTGACTATAACATAATGCTACCACTGCAACCACTGACGAAATTTACCAAAAATCACAAGCAGTAAACGTATGGGCCATGACCAAATCAACTTTAGCCAAAAATATATCTTTCAGTTTATCTGTATTTATACAAAAACAAACACTACTGCTCCAAGGACACACAGTCTGAGTAGTCCAACAAAAATTGTCAATAAGAAAAGGATATATATATATATATATATACATACACCAGTCCAACTGTTTGCTTATAAAGTTATATCAGCCTATACACCAGTCAATCCTTTTCTTATTGACAATTATCTGTATCTATACCTATATTTATATGTATATAAACCAAAGGGTTAAAAGGTCACAGTAACATTTAGGCCCATGGGATTTATGCAAATGACCCCTTAAGGACATCAAGAGTTTCAGCTTAAAAAGTAAAACGGTATGGGCATTCAAAAGCTAAATAGCTGAAAAGTTTGAGGTCAATGACATACATCTCATGGACATCCATGAAATGACATTTTAAGGTATCACACAGTGAAAACTCTAGCTTGACTTTTTTTTTTTTTTTGTAGTTTACAGATATAGGTACATAAAGAATGGTTAACTGCCTGCTGGCTTTAGAAATGAATTATTTTCCAGGTAAAACTCATGTCATACTATACTGCTAGAAGGGTAGCAGACTACACTGACCATAACAGAGTACTGCACTCAGATGTGTTATGTAGTTTAAAAAACTGCACACAGATGGCAAAATAAAGTTACTGATCTGAAAATGAGACCTCTTTAAGTGGTCAGTAAACAAACTTGCCAAATATAGGTGTTTTCTGAAATGTGACACATGTTAAAATTCAGAGTTCCCACTGCTATTATCTGAATTACCTGGGAGCTGTTCTGTCAGGAAAAAAAGAAATAAAAAAATAACACTGCTACTTGTATAGAATTGCTGGTCATTATCAAAAGAAAAAAAGAACTGAAATATTGTTAATAAATATATAATTAATCTAACAATATCTTTCTACTGGAGTAATGTGGCACTATTCCCAGACTCAATAACCAAGAAGAGAAAAACTGGGACCACAAAGTTTTATGTAATCTATCACTTTCTGCTGCTCTAACGTCAGCAGACACTGCCCTTCCTCATGTTTAGTGTAGATGCCTTTACTGGAATTTCTAATGTCTATCCAGTAAATGGATTGTGTTTTTCTGAAGTTGCCAAATCAGCTCCAGGCATATACCATCATAAAATCACGAGTGAGCTAAAGAACATAGATGTCAACAATTCTACTAATACACACAGCAGATACCTCCAAACATAAAGAAGGCATTACATTCAGTTAAATGGGATTTGACTTCCCTCAGTTTAGTTTCAACCCACTTCATGCTACCCTTCAAAGCTGCTATCTCCAAATTAACTCTGGTTTAGAATAAGGTACTCCCTGAACACCTGTACTTGATACATAGTCTCTGTGGCACAATGTTTACCAAACTTCTAGTGTAACCCAGTCTGGTTTCATTTCTCTGTTTTTCACTGATATAGCTGCAAAAGCTATTCCATCTTACCTAATCCCTTTCTTTAGTTTTGTTTCCTCACTGTATTTAGCCTAAATGATGACTGTCACCAAACTTTTCTTTCCTCGCTCATTGTTTTCATCGGTTCTTTCTACCTTTTCTATGTTCCCTAGAGATCTATCCTATGCTACATCAAGACAAAACCTTGTGAAGCCTCATATACTACATATGGTCCTCTCAAATGTTAGCTGACATAGTTTTAGACTAAATGCACTAAGACCTAAATGCCAATAGAGGCTAAACCCCTTGAAGTATGGTCTAAAATGCAAAACTTAAAGAAGCTGTGAATTAAGGACCAAGCGACTATGGCACAAATGTCTACAGTGAAGGCATTATCTAGCTCTAGACAGTCAACAGGTAATAATCATCTAGGAAATACTTTGATTAACCACTGCAGTGCATGTGACATCTTACCCAGAACGAATGAGACAAACAACTGGTGAACAGGTAATAATCATCTAGGAAATACTTTGCTTAACCACTGCAGTGCATGTGACATCTTACCCAGAACAAATGAGACAAACAACTGGTCAACAGTTAATAATCATCTAAGAAATACTTTGATTAACCACTGCAGTGCATGTGACATCTTACCCAGAACAAATGAGACAAACAACTGGTCTATCTGCCTCATCGCTGGCCTTAGGCATAGGCCAACTAGGCGGCCACTCCAGTATGGGCACTTTTCCAGTATTTATTTGGTGTAGGTAGACCATGATGGGGGCACCAGGTGATGTGTGAGGGGTGTCGTGGAGCCCTTTTGCCTAGGGCACCAGTTGAACTAAGGCCGCTCCTGATCTGCCTGAACCCATGAACATTCTTTTGAAGAAACTGAGCTAACAGTGTGCATTCAAGATATAAAAGGCTCTTTCAACCCTAACCTCTGTCTTTGGGGAAAAGCACAGACAAATGGACTAGTTTAAAGGCAGGCAGAAAGCACACACAACAGAATACTATATAAAAACAAAGCCAACTATCTTTATAAATGTCTTTTGAAATTCAGAATCTGTACTGCAGACTTATGCATTATTCTAATGCTTTACAGGAAATAAACCATGTATAGGATATTAAAGAAATTTACCTTTTTGCATATATTCTAGCCTGATCTAATCAAAAGAATAGAAGGGGACAGACTGAAAATAAAAATCAAGTCACAATTCAAACAGTTTTGAGTTTCTGCTAATAAGACATTTATTTCAGTTGCTGCATAACTTTATACCATTGTCTGTAAAAGCAGTTTCCATCACTCACTCACTTACCTAGAACAGTGAGTTCTGCTACTTCGCTTTCGCGTTCACCAACCATGTTGGTACCCACGCACACGTACTTGCCAGCATCACTCTTCCGAGTATAAGTTATCATGAGTTTCCCTCCACGGATCTAAATAAACAAAAAAAGGAAAATGTCAAAAAATGTTTAAGAAAAATGCAAAATAGTGAAGTTTACGGTATGGTGTTCACAATAATGGGGAAAATATAGTATGAAAAGCAAGACCAGTTAGATATAAACAGTTTTACAGTCAGTTTTATTTACTTTGTGAATGGATTATTCTGAAATGTCAATGAAGCTGTTAAAAGAATAACAAAAAAAATAAGAGCTCCAGCTTTGGAGCTCACACAGCTGAAGAAAAAGTTCAAGGAAATGAATGGAAACTCTGTCCTACAACTGCCTTACAAATTCACGCTTAGATTTCCCCACATGCATAGGATTTAAGGAAATAAACATTACAACAGTATGTGCCAGGCTCGACTTAATCAGTAGTTATCCACCTGACCTAATTATTGTAGTAATCCTGTTAACCTACAATGTTTAGAATCGAATACATCGGTAATACACATTAACATTTCTAGTGTCAGACATACAAAAAACAAGGTGTGAGATGTAAGGATTTGCTGCTACCAAACATTCTGGACAAAATAGAACACAAGGCTGAATGCAACATTATCAAACTAAAAGACAGTACAGTACAAGTTGGGAAGATACCATGTCATATAAGAAAAATTAGCACTTAACTGGAGCATGTCGACCTCAAGCTTGCTTTTTACACTCTAAAGATATGACTTAGTGCCCTGGGCTTGCACCATAATGCAAGTAGAACCAAATCAAAACTAAACAAGAAACTAACATTAAACAACTGCAAAATAAAGTTGAATATGCCATATAAAACAGGTATGCCTTCAGGGCAACTTTTAAAGCCTTCCAAAGTGGTTCATTCTAGAAACATGCAAAGAAGTGAATACCTCTGGAGCAGAGTCAGGTAAGAAAGAGCGCTCAATCCAAATAACTACAACTGCACCTTGGAAAGTATTAGCAACATCCAGTTAGCCAATAATAGCAACTACATCAACTGAAGGGCTACTAACAGCTCTTCTAAACAGGCGAGATATACGTCATGCAGTGTAATCTGCTTATGTACCAAAACCTTGTATATCAAACTGATAGCCACAAGGAGCCATTGTAGTCTCCAAGGCATACTGCACCCTCTTAAAACAGCTAAGGTTAACACCAGTAAGCCCAAAAAAAAGTGATGCAGAACAGGAAAGCATTATTTTCCTCTGCCCCGAGGCCACTTTTGTCCCACCAAGCCCATTAACCTTGCATATTGATGGTGATGGTAAGGTTGAAAACTTGCAGAAAGGCCAGTAACAAATGCAGCTGAAACCAGAAGATTTCCAGAACCCAACTGCTGCTGCTCTTGCACTAAGCATGCTTCTCAGGCAAGGAACTGTGAGATGACTGAGTTAGTCGATTCATAACCTGACCAAATATATATATATATATATATATATATATATATATATATATATATATATATACCCTTAAGTCTGGATTGGTAGGCATTGTTCTACTGGCTGCCACAGGGGCACCAAATGCTGTTGGGAAGAACTTGTAGTAGAGATAAAGTCGTTACCTATCTTCTGTGCATTTCCAAACTGTGAAGTTTGAATTACTTATCTGAATCACATTTTATCACACTACTATGTTTGCAAGATACCAACATTTTTAATTGCAGTATCTATATATCTATACACACACATATGAACACATATTTTTTTTGTTTTATTTTTTCTTATCATGGGTCTTTGTACTGCCTTAAACATAGCTGCACCCATTTTCCCTTTCAGCTGCCACAGCAACATAAGCCCCCTGAGCATGCTGAATGGCTGTGGCATTCCCTCTTAAGCATTTCTGATAGCATTATGCTTTTTTTTTCTCCTGACAGCACTTCCTTCCTGCAAATGCAATTTCATCCCAACAGAACCATCTTCTTACTTCTAAGTTTCATCCAACACAGACCTACACCTTTCCATAACATCTCCCCAAGAGAAAGCACTGTCATCTGCAAGCTCTTATTCATTTATCAAGGTGATCAAATTGAGGTATTCAAACCTCCTTCATGCATTACAGTAGCCACCGTTTGGCATCTAAAGATAGCACATTTTCCTTCACCATTCCACCATCGGTCAAAGTCTCTCCATTACTCTCCTGTTCTACCATCTTGGACCTTCTTTCTGCCTTCAGTGCCTTCTACTAAAAAGAGGAGAGGAGAGGAATCTCCCTACAGCCCTGGCCAGAATTCATCTAACCATTATGAATACCACCCTTTGGTCTTCCCTGAAAAAGGGCCATAGGCCTAGTGGGACTAACTAGGTTAAAAAGCATACATAAATAAATAAATAAAACACACTACAGGATTGCACACACACACACACACACACACACACACACACACACACACACACACACACACACACACACACACACACACACAAATTCAAGTTGGAGGAATGTTACTTAACCTACAGCACATCTTCAAGACTGGAAGAATACTGAATTATCAGTTAGAAAAACACATATATACAGGAAAGATGTACAGACTCCACAAATGAAGCACTATGGCAAAGAACCAAATGAGAGAACCAATCACTGTGAGGCTGTAACACTAACCATTGTACCACTGTGCTGCCCAATCTAAGATGGCTGCATTATCCAAGACAGCAACATTTATTTCAACAAAGATGCGGCAGTCCTTAAAGTAGACCTCAAAAACAAATAAATAGTTTTCCGAGTTTCATCTCCAATAATGATAAGAACAGGCAGAAGAGTTGTCAAGCAATTGTTTACAGCCAGGAAGTGTACAACAGTCAACAATGCCGAGCTAATATGATTTACAAATCCTACAGACTTGTGCTCAGAAGCCAAAATCTAGCTCATGAAAAATGATTTTGTGATGATGTTTTGGAATAAAACCTAGCATGCTTACACTCCAACAATTTCTTTGAACCACAGATTGTCAAAACCGCATGCTCTTACATTGTGCAAGATGGTGGTGCACTACAATGACTCGTTTTACTTTTTCTGACTGCAGTAATACTATGGAGTCGTTAAGTGAAAGTTTGGGGTTCTGGGAAGTCAAATTCTCGAGATGGGTGTTGAAGGGATGTTTGCCTACTACAAAAAAAAAGTTTCTTCTTTATCTGTTATCAAGTTACACTTCTTGATATTCAAGAATCAAAAAAACATGAATCACTGTAGAATGGAACACAGCAAAGTGTACGACTGACCGCTATCCCCAACTCCTTCAGGCTTTACATCCTTGGCAATCATCTCATTTTTTAAGAAAAAACTCTGCACTCTTCAATTTTATCTCAGAAACTTTATATATTACACTTTTTTAGTTCAGCATCAGTTCCACAAAGGATTCCAGTCCTCACCATGTTAACCAATAAGGTTTCCATTTAGAAATCAAGGTAATTCTACAGCTGTCAATACTGCAATCGCAGTGCATTTACTTCAAGTTATACATTAGCCCACCTCATCTCAAGCCAAAATGCTTTCCTGACCGCCCTGCTCAAAAAAGCATCTCAACAGTTCAACATCAGAACAAAATAACAGCATAACTAAAAACAGGTAAGCCACAAAATGCCACCTTCAAGACCATATAATGTACTCATGATGGACAGCTTTCTACCGCTCTCTAAAGACACATAAGGTCATCTACATACAAAACTTATTGCTGACTTATCATGTGACATACTCTGGTTTCTGGCAGTTCGACATTCATTCAGTTGCATTTAAAATCTAAGTTTAGCTCAACATAAATTGGAAAATCGTTTTTACAGAAATTCTCTTCCAAGTCCAGTAATGACACTCACATAAAAGAAAGCGTCAATCAGGCCAACTTTGATTGCAAATAAAATGTAACTATATAATAAATATATTTATGAAGCAGCTACTTCTGCAGCCAGTTTTGATGGGTGTATATCTATTTTGCAATTGACAAATTGGTTACAGCTGAATTACTCTCGTCCTCAACATTAAATATATGTGGACAAACACAGCCTAGCAGAATCTACATTATTTAATCTTTACAGCAATATTATACATATAAATAATGGGGTTTCAACAGTATTTTACAAATTACTTATTGGGTCAGGCTTCAACAGTATTTTACAAGTTACTTACTGGGTTTAGTTAATAAGGGCATAATTGCAAGAGTTTTCTATATTTCTAACTAAAACAAGAGAGGAAAAATGCATTATACCAATGAAAAAACATGTTACTGGTGGCACACTTCGATGATGTTTCAAAAAACAAAAGAAAAAAATAAATACAACTAAATAACAGCTTAAATCCTAGTGCAGCATCACACTCCGTGTTTTAATATGCTATAAATCAGTCAGGATCAAGGTCTTCAGCAGGTCCACATCTGGAATTCTCCTTTGAAAATCATCACTAAATGCTTTTAAATTATCCATACATGTCAGACACTTTACCTTCTGAACTTGCCAACCTGAGGGGTCTGCCGTTCAGCTACTCTGTAACTTATTTATTAAAGCTGAACACCACTCCAGAGTGCAGCTGTCAGAAGCATGAGGGTCATACACATTATCATGATAACACTACACATGTTTAATTACTGATGCCTTTAAATGTGTCTCACTTAACTAAGTTTCTTCCGGTTTAGGTTTTGGATGTGTATTTAAAAGTTACTAACCTACCAAATGTGACTATAGAAGAGGCAATAGCGCAAACAAAATTTTTTTTTCCAAATGTTACAACTCTCTGTGGGATGCTCTCTGTTTGCTGGCACTCCCGTGGGCACTAAAAGGTTAAGTAGTATCATTTGTTTTTCGTCTGGGTTATAACCTATGTATGTTTAAATTGCCAAGAAATATTTCAACTGTCACACATAATCAATTAAGTGACAGATTTACTATTGACTTTTACAAAAACAAATGTAGCAACCTACCACCTGCAAACATCTGGACTCTGCTAAAACTTTATTGTCTTGCTTGCTATTTTTTTCCACCATACCACTTTTTCTAAACATCTAATAAAGAATTAAATTTTGCTGCACAGAAAAAATGAAAAATTCAAACACAACTGAGACTCTCTCATGTATCATATGCTTTAAGAAAAAATGGACTGAATAGTAATTTTAGGACAATATGAACATTTGATCTGTGTCCATGTTGAACTTAAACAAAGAACAGAGAAGGCAGGAACTACAGAAAGAAAAATGCTTAAGGAAACTAAAACTTGATTATCCCAGGAGGCGTCACCCAGAAACATCACACTAATTTTTTTAAACTGATGTAGGGAAAACAGTGAGGCTTAAAAACAGCTTTAAAATTTGTTCTTACCTTCTTCTGGGACTCGAATCTTCACTTATCAAATCAATTTGCTTTATCTGATTAAAACTACTTGTTTCTTTGAAAGCACTACTTTCTGAATTTTACTGAATGCAAGTGACCGCTTGATGCCTGTCTCCCTTTAAAGCTGCCTAATTTTCTCACTTTGAGAGCACTCACCTGGGGCAGATATTAGGACCCATTATTTTATTGCTAAAAGATGTAAATCAATATCAGGGAAGAGAGGTGGAGAGAAAGGAGGTATTCTGGTATCAAAGACTTTTGTTTAAAAATTCTGGTCCACTGCTACTCATTAAGAAACTAATTACTTTGTTATTGATTCTGTGATGCGTAAACAAATACGATTTGCAATTCAATGCATTCCACTACCATTTGAAGACAATGGGCTGATTAAGGAAACCAGACTGGAAAAATAAAAAGATAAACGTATCACAAATGGAGCAACAAATTATTTCAGACCTGAAACAGTTACTGGGAACACTGAAATGAGGGTTAATATCATATGCAAGTTATATATTCTAGTAAACATAGGCACAATTAAAAAATCTAACTGTCCCCAAAGTGTAAACATTTTTATAAATAGCTGGACCACCTGCATATAAGCATACATTTGCAATGTTATTTACGCACTGTAAAAACAGACGTCCACTTTAACATTACCCAATGAACAGATGTACATTTTTAAATGTTTAGAAGATCCAACATATGGTTGCTACAGAAGAACTTGGAAATGCAAATGCAGACATCTCTCTCCAGAATTATAATTACTTGTAGATGTAACAGAACCAAATATGGAACAAAAAATATTCCAAACCAGCATTTCTGCTGCAGTTAGACTGATTACTGTTTCAAATGCATTTCACAGAAAATGCATTCTAAAACTGATAGCCATCATTATATTTAACAGCCTGAAATCAGATTACTTGGACATGAGGAGGATATAGACAATGTGTGCATCAGTGGTCGATGAATGCACAATTCTGGAGTCAATGATGCTTAGCGTAATCAACATTTTGGCAGAATCTTGAAATATTATAAAATGTAAACAAATACAATGATTTACACACTGGACTGCTGACAAATCATAAAGGTACTGCACCTGTGGCAGGAGTAAACAACTTCAGAACACTGTTCATTTAAACAGATTGCCATGGGCTGTAATGTTACTGATGTAAATACACATGATAATTTATTTCATTTTTTGTTTTCTTTAATTTTATGGTAATTTTGTGTACAGAGGCACAGCACTGATCAGAAATGACCAACTGCAAACTCAGAAAATAATTCATTATTTGAAACGCAGATACATAAAATGAATGCATCAAAGTGAAAAGAAAAGATATAGTCCTAAGCAAAGTACAATAAAATAATTTCATTACTGTAAAATAAGAAGTCTCTCAGTCATCTCTACACATACGTGATTGCACAGTTGCTCATCTTATTTTGTTGGCTCCCACACCTCCCCTCACCAAGAAAAAGACATCTTGGCCTCTTCCACTTCCTGCAACCATCCTTGCATCTTCCTTACTCTGATGTTGTTGATGTTGTTGTGTCTTTCGGCTTTTCCCGGTTAGGGAACGCCACAGCGGAACTTCGGTCTGTTAATTATTGGCAGTAGATTTTTACATGCCGAGTTGTCAGCCCTGACGCACAACCTTCAACGAAGCTACGCCCATTCATGCATGTCTCCACACAGAAGACGCTTTAGCTGAGACGGAACGGGACAAGGTCTTACTGCGAGGCGACAGTGATTCATCTCGAAATCATGAAACAACTTTGTTGGGTCATTAATGTTAATTTAGTACAAACTTTTCTATGCTTTACATCAACCTCTAAAAGCTGTTACTGGCAATTCAATGCAACCACCTTGATAGCCTACAATTTATTTTCCTATAAAACCCAGAATAATTTTACTATATCTACTCCACTACTTGAAAAATTTTCTGGTGCATCTTCCTTCAGGATGTAACTGTCTTATTCCTTTATCTTGGCCTTGAAAAGACCACCTCTACTTAAAGATTAGTGTCATTTTAGCAGGCTTCACCTATAATTTTTCATTTTTATGCACCACACAGTTCTCTGTATGCGTCAGGAACCCTCCTCTGAAGTATCCCATGATCATAATTATCTGAACATTCATCTTCTGTTTGTTGTGTCAAGCCACTCATATTGCCATTGGAAGAAAAGTCTGGAAAGACATTCATCATTTTCTGCAGTTTCTGCAATCTGCTGCAGCATTATCTCCTGTGAACTCTAGAACAAGAGGTGTAGGACAGTACAGCTGTGTAAGTATACGTCACCAAACTGGTACAGGTTTGAGTAGAGTTACTGTTGCCGTATAATTTATTATCCATGGATATTAACCATTCAGAGGCGCCAGAATTACTTGACCTCTCATGGTAGGAAAGGAGGTGAGTGCTGTACTGCACTGGGATGCCCAGAAGTTATGGAAGTCAAAAGAAAAAGTTGTCAACTTGATATTTATTCCCCGTTTTCCTAGGGCTGCCATAATAAAACAGCACTGCACCGTAATACTTCCAGTCAGTATGCAATTCATATTATTTTAACTGCTGCAGAGTAGATAACAAAAGTGAATATGCCACCATTGTTCCTTCCTTCTATACTCTGACAAATGTCTGCTTCTGACACCTTTCTGATTTACAGAACAGTAATCCTTCTACTGCCGTACCATCATAAATAAATATTTTTTAGTTTGTCACTATATTGCAATACAGCTATCATTCTGTAACATCTTTTGAAAGTAATTCTGACTGATATGCAAACAAGCACACTAGCGTTGTCACCTCACAGCAAGAGGTTCTCCCGTTCGATTCTCGGCTGGAGCACCTTCTGTGTGGAGTCTGCATGTCCTCCCAGCGGTCGAGTGGTGTTTGAAAGACATGTGTAAATGGGCATGCCTTCGTTGAAGGTTGGGCATTGAGCTGGCACCTCAGCACCGTTAAAATCTACTGCCAATCATTAGCGGACCGGAGTTCCACTGTGGCGAACCCTAACCAGGAAAAGCCAAAAGAAAAATAACAACAACACTACCCGACATCTGTTTTAAGATCAGTATCAGGAAGTGTATTACTGCTTCTAGGTATGACGGATGCGCACATTAAATCTGCTGTACTACATGAGATGATGAGATTAAAACCTATTTCCACACCAATAAAGCACAACCCGCTTACTGCCAGCAATAGTGGGTTTCCACAAAGGACATGCTGCTCGTGGAGTAAATCCAACAAGATGAGCATCCCACCCCCCAAATTCAGAAATAAGAAAAGAAAGGGACACAAGCCTGGATGTCTGACAGAATAACCAGGTTCAAACAAACTGTAAAAACCTAAATTATATGACAACTTTCAAAAAACTTTTAAGTCACAAAAGCGTGGACATACACAGCTAATAAGCAAGACAGATAAATAAGTCATTTTAGCATACACTGTAGTGGGGAAGAAGAAACATACTTGATAAAAAGGAAGGTGGTAACATTTTGAAACAGACACACACACACACACACACACACACACACAAAGAAAATAAAGCATACACATTGAAGTGGAGAAGAAGATACTTAAGGCAATCTCACTCTGGAAAATAAAGCATTTGTTTTTTAAGCAAGCCACACAGAGTTTTACTCTCTTACTCTTTGCTATAACACTGTCTGCAAAATTAGGATGGATAAGTTATTTATACCAATATGTAAATTGATATAAACAAGAAAGAAGAAAAATGTACTCTGATGCAAAGAAAGATGACAAATATCCAAATTTTGAACTGCAACCTAATGCAATATTTTTCACTAACACACATTTTAAATACTTGGGAGTGTATTCAGTTTGACACTGTGATGATATGTTCAGTCTCCTGTTTATATACTGTACTTTTTCCAAGCTCATCATATAAATATCATGAAAGAGTTAATTAAAAAAAATCATTCCATTTAGATGTTTATTATGACCTTAAGTGAGAACAGCAGTGATACAAAATCCTGAGTACTTGTTTCATTTATTATGACTATATTTTGAGGAAATCCTTGATGTCAGGGTTGGAAGCTCAAATAAAACCTCATCAGAATAATTGCCCATCACCACAGAGCCTTTTATTGCAACTTTCCACAGATCTGCAACAGCTCCCCTACCCCCACCCTGATAAAAACACATAATTACCTCATTGCCCCTACCACATAAGCCATCAAACCTTGGCTCTCCACCACAGTTTTGCTCAAAACACTTTCATTACAGGCTAATGCCTCAGAAAAGGCCTGGCTCTCCCGGACCACATCATAATGAGTCTGGGCTCCATATGAAGACTTGCAGACACACTTCTCGTATAAGACAGCTTTCTTGGATGCATTTCAGTAAAAGCAGAGGAACCATTCCAACTTTAAAGTTCATGGAAACAAGATTTAAAAAAAAAAAAACTGTTGCCTGCCAGTTCATTTGAAAGGTGGTGTAAGTGTGTGGTTAAAGATTAGAACAGTACATGCCGAGATGTGAGCAAAGAATCACTTGATTAAGGAAATGCTGCTTTTTTCTTGCCTGCCTCTGTTGCATTTATGTTCACACCCTCTGAAAGAATATCAAAATTAAATTTTAAACCTTACAAAATGCCCTTACCAGAATATTCTAATCTATGCTGTTTCTGCTCTCACTGCTGTCTCCTAATTACTGCAAGCAGTGAAAGACCACTTGGATTATCTCTATAAATACCTTACTGCTGAATAAGCCAGAAACAGTACTGTTTTGCATTTAGTTTACCAACATCTGTATTCCAATTCCACAATCCGAATTCTCCATCATCCTTCCATTTAATCATTTTATCTAAATATACTGAATTATCTTTCCTAGCAGTTTATGTTGTTCACACTAAAACTAATGTTTGCTCAGCAGTGATACAGGCTGCCATGTGCTAACCCCAGATTGGTTTGATTGCTAGCAGTAAAAGATAAGGTGCCTGAAGTACTGTCACAGTTTTCCATATCATGTCTCTAAATGTGCTGAAAAAGAATGGCTTTGTTTAATGCACTGTATACACATCTAGTATAACCTCAATCACAGCTTTGAGTTAAAAGAAAGAGAAAGAATGTACTTTATTGGAAATAGAAGACAGGCCTCAAAAACATTCTAGTACTCGCACTGTCAGATGTACTTTTTCTATCGTCACTGCTATTCTAGAAACATAAGTTCAAGTAACAGCACCTAACAATGCAGTTTTTTATCTGTTGTTGCTTCCCCCACCCCCAATCAAATAATCTGGGTCCTGCTCTTCTAGGATAACATCAGCTTGGGCAACACGTAATCTCAGGTACAGACTGGGTCCTGCCTTCACCTGACATATGCAGTATTTACTGGCTGAGGTATGGAGAGTGTTACTCTATTAATTTTAGGCATGCCCTATTGCATCAGCTTAATGGCACATTAGTGGTGTTCCAGGCACGAGTTCTCCTTGAAATCTAATGGCTCCTGACTACTGCTCATTTTTCTCCGTGGCAGGAGTGTTCACTCATGATCCTAATGTCTAGGACTAGTCAGAGTCTACAAACAGGTGTGGATTGGTCTGAAGTTATCAACATAGTACTTGACGTACATATCCCAAGTACACAGTAAAAAATAGCGAAGGACCAAGCCACGGCAACACAAGGCATAAACTTTTAACGATAGTGAGCGCTTTTGCAGCACCTTTGCTGCTTCATCAGACATTACAGAAAGAACCAAAAGACACCATTTTTAAACTACAAACCAGCCAATGAGGTCACCTGGCCAATTCTGCCTTACAGTTACAGATTATAAAATGGATCTAATACATCAATGGTCTATACAAACAATAGCAAGTAATGTAATGTCTTTTGGCTTTTCCCAGTTAGGGGTCACCACAGTGGAACTCTGGTCTGCTAATGAATGGCAGTGGATTTTTATGGTGCCAAGTTGCCAGCCCGATGCCCAACCTTCAAAGAAGGCACACCCATTCACGCATGCACCTACCTGCATGTCTTTAATGCCACTCGACCACGGGGAGGACATGCAGACTCCACACAGAAGGTGCTCCAGCTGAAAATTGAACGGGAGAACCTCTTGCTGTGAGGCGACAACGCTAACCACTGCACCACTACATGGTCTGTACAAACAACAATAATGCACAAAATAGTAAATATAAAAAGTCACATATATAAAAAATAGTGACAGATATAAAAAACAGCATATATAAAAAGGCAGCATAAATAAAAAAAAACATATATAAGAACACATGTAAAGTCTGTGTGTGTGTATATATATATATATATATATATATATATATATATATATATATATATATATATATTGGCATGCATTCTATCTCTTCAACTCTCTAGCTTGCAGAATGGGTTTGATGCATATCTTATCATTCAGACCTCTTCCTGTAGTAGCCTGCATCCTAATAATCCATTTGAGTGCTGATGTTTCTGTTCTGTTTCTAACATTACCTCCCTATTCACTCGGCACAATGTTCTCAATCACCATAAGTCTAAAGGAGTGTGTGGGGTTATGCTGCATGACATGTTTAGCTAGTGCACTTGTTTCTATCTGTCTGCTAATATTGTACACATGCACTATAATATGATCCTTGAACTTCCTGTCAGTTTTGCCAACATAAAAGGACATCATACCTCCCAACTGTACCGAATTACTCCTTTTTTACCGAGTATTGGGGTCCAAATAATGGGATGTCATGATTCCCGAGTGGCAACCCTTCATTTCCAATTTTTTCTTTGTTTTTTTATTTTTTCTCGCTTTGTGAGCTGACACCATGTGCACAATGATGTCAGTTCCATCAGAGTTACCAGCCCGTCGGAATTAAGCTCGCATCGTGCACGTATTTCCGGTTGGGGCTCAATGGCTGGAATGGCCCTTCCGGGAAACTGGAGACCTTTATGTTATTCCGAACAGAAAGGATTTTGCAAGCGGACTTGAAGTAATGAACTGAAAGGATTTAGAAGGGCTGGCTGTTCAATGCGAGCAGACTTGAAGTAAAGAAACCTAAGGATTTATATTCATGACTGGAAGGGCTGGCTATGCAATTCAAATTCGGAAAGGAGAAAGGTTTTTGTGTGTGTGTGTGTGTGTGTCTGTGTGTGAAAATGCCTCCATTTTAATACACTCGGTGGCTAGAGGTACTCAGGCTCAAACTCTGTACCTTGGGTACAGGGTAAAAAGAGCCTAAAGTCCCTAGCCACTACTACTTGTAAATTTGTGCCTCATATTTTTGATCTGTTCTTCACAAAATCTGTGGTTTTCAGGATTTTTGTGGCAAATCACTGCAGGATTGAATTCATTAAATAATGACAGGCATTTGAATTTCAGACTTCATATTCTTCAGAATATAAGATCAGTGTTTAAAATGTGTCCTTATTTTGAAGCTGTATTCTGCCATTATTGGCTTTGTCCAGGTTTTTTGTGCTAAGAGGTTGAGAGCTATGGCAAGAAGTGAGAACTGAATTCACTATGCTAGCCATTTAACTTTTAGTCTTCCTGTCTTTCAGGAAACTGCTGATTTGGCATAGTGGTATGTTGCCCTGACTGTAGTGCACAGGGTCCTGGGTTCAACACTTGCTAGTAAAATGCATGGTGGCAAGACAACATTTTATTCTAGTAACTTTCCAAAATTATACAAGCAATGTTTAAAATGTGTCCCAGGTTTTTGGTTTTTGGCCTTTTGCCCCCCCCCCCCCCAAAAGACTGAAATTGAAAATAAGTGTGAGAAAAGTACAGTTTTGTACCTACCATAAATGTAGATGTCCGATAGGAATGCATCTGCAGTCCTTACAAATGGGTTGTCCTGTCGTCAGGCAGCCCTTCGGTCGGCCGGATTCCAAAGTCTGGGTCTGGCCTCGGCTGGTGTCGCACTTCACCCGACATCATAGCTGCAGTTATTCGGGTATAAAGGCATCAGCCGATGCCATTTTCCTCAGTGTTTCTTGCCCCAGATGCCAGGTGCCCTCTTGGAAGGCTAAATTTGGATAAATGCCAATGATTCCAAATAGTAGAGAGCAAACACAAAAAATAAGCATGTATGTACATATATACAAACAAATACACCATAATAGATTCCCCCAGCTAGCTATAAGATGGGCAAATACCCTAGGAGCACCACAGAGGGGAAGGCGGGTGGGTAATCCTGACTGCAGATGCATTCCTATCGGACATCTACATTTATGGTAGGTACAAAACTGTACTATGTCCTTCAAGGATGCATCTGCAGTCCTTACAAATGGGTAGAATACCATAGCCAAACTGGGGGAGGTGGACAAATAAAGTTATGGTGTAGTTAGGATCCCTTGCAAAACAGCAGTGGCAAAGCCTGCTCGGGATCTAGAGTATAAAGGTAAATTATAATGCTTGGCAAATGTATGCACGGAGCTCCAAGTAGCAGCTTCTAAAATGTCCTTGGTAGCCACTCCTCGTAAGAAGGCTGTGGTAGTGGCTGTTGCCCTTGTAGAGTGAGGCCTGATGTTCTCTGGAGTTTTCTTTCCATGGTAGGAGTAACAAAATCTAATGCAATTTCCTATCCACTTGGAGATTGTCTGTTTCGAAATTGCTTTTCCTTCCCTTCCTGTTGCATATGCTACCAGTAGCTGGTCAGTTTTCCTATTGCCCTTGGTCCTGTCCAGGTAGTAGCGTAATTATCTATGTACATCCAAGGTATGTAGCAGTCTTTCTCCCCTGTTCTGTGGGTTAGGGAAGAATGTAGGTAGGTGGATAGCCTGATTTAAAGAAACTCTGGAAACCACCTTAGGCATAAAGGAAGGATTTGTTCTCATGGACACTCTATCTTGATGGAAGATCAGGAAGGGTTGCACTGCCATTAATGCCTGAAGTTCAGATACCCTTCTTGCTGAAGTGATTGCCAGCAGGAAAGCAGTCTTCCATGATAAGTATTGCAATTCTGCTGTTGCTGCTGGTTCGAAAGGAGGAAGTGTCAATTTTTCTAGCACAAAGTTCAAGTCCCATGCTGGTAATGGTGGCTTCCTAGGAGGCTTTACATTTTAATTCCTCTCAGAAACTGTCTGAGCAGAGGATGTGAGAAGACAGGAGGATCCAAGTCGTATTCTGCTGAAATAGCTGATGCATGAATCTTGATGGAGGAATAGGACAGGCCTGTGTGGAAGAGCTCTGCCAAGTATTCCAGAATGTTGGCTATGTTTACCAGTGACACATCTTCTCCTTTTCAGTACTCCAAATGAGATATCTTTTCCATTTTGCTGAATAATTTTTTCTTGTTGAGGGTCTGCGAGCCTCAAGGATAATGTCTTTAACCCTTTGGGATAAATTTGGGTTAATTGGTCTTATGCAATGTTCCAGGCAGTCAGCTGCAGAGTTTTCAGGTTTGGATGCAGATTGTTGTAGTTGTTCTGTGTTAACAGCAAGGGAACCAGGGTAGTGGCCATATTTGTTCCCGAGACATGCTCCTCAGTAATGGATACCAATGTTGCCTTGGCCAGTCTGGAGCTATCAGAATGATCCTTGGACGGTCCTCTTTGATCTTCAATAGCACTTTGTGCATCAAAGGAAGTGGTGGGAATGCATATGCTGTCAGGTTTTTCCAACTGAAGGATAGGGAGTCCACCTTCCAAGCAAGTGGGTGGTACGTCCTTGTGCAGAATTTCTTTAGTTGGTGATTGCGTGGGGATGCAAATAAGTCTATTTCTGGGAGTCCCCATTTTCTTGTAATGGTTTTGAAGATGTCCGGATGCAGCATCCATTCGTGGGCATCCGTGGTAGTCCTGCTTAAAATGTCTGCTAGGATGTTTTCTTTTCCTGGTACAAAAATTGCTTTTAACTGAATGTTATAGCTCAGGGCCACATTCCAGAGATCCAGTGCCATCCGGCAAAGAGGATACGAGTGTGTGCCTCCCTGTTTGTTGATGTACCACATAACTGTGGTGTTGTCTGTCCTTATCATCAATAGACCTTGCTGAAGGAATGGTCTAAATGCCTGAATTGCCAGTTTTACTGCCAGCATTTCCTTTAGATTTATGTGTAGGTGCAGCTGGTTTTGAGACCATAAGCCTTGTATGCACTTGTCCAGCATGTGTGCCCCCAACCGAGGTGTGAGGCGTCTGTCGTGATGGTTTGGCTTGGTTGAGTACTGTGAAAAGGCAATCCTGTGTTTGATTGACAAGCCTGAGCCCACCATAGGAATTCTTGCTTCAGGCATGGAATAATGGGAATCTGGGTTTCAAGCTGTGCTTGTGTTGAGACCATAAATTCCTTAGGTACCACTGTAGTTTTCTCATATGCAGCCTGGCATGAGGAACCAATATTATGCAGGATGCCATGAAGCCCAAGGCTTGCAGAACTTTTCTTGCTGTCAGATGGTTCTGTTTTGTTAAGGCCAAGAAGTAGAGAGGTAGCTGCTCCTGTTTTTCTACTGTTAGGAATGCCATTTGCCTTGATGTGTCCAACTCTGCACCCAAAAGCGTTATCCTCTGGGATGGTATCAGTCTTGACTTTTTATATTGACTGTGTATCCCAGGGCTTGTAGCAGATAAATGACCCTTTGTAAATCTTCTGCTAGCTTGCTTTTGTTGTCCGCTTGTATCAGGCAGTCGTCCAGGTATGGGTAGATTTGGATTCCCTGAAGCCTGCAATGAGCAATTACTGATGCCAGGCATTTCGTGAACACTCTGGGCGCAGTAGATAAGCCAAAGGGCAATGCTGAGAATTGATAATGCTCTGATCCTGCAAGAAATCTGAGGTATCTTCTGCAGTTTGGTCGTATGGGGACGTGCAGGTATGCCTCCTTGAGATCTAGAGTCACCAGCCAAGACTCCTTGCCCAGCATGGGAAGAAGCTGCTGTAGGGTCAGCATTTTGAATTTTGGAACAATGAGGAATGTGTTTAAAGCGGACAAGTCGAGAACAGGTCTCCATTTGCCGTCTTTTCTTGGTACCAGGAAGAGTCTGGAGTAAAATCCCTTCCCTTGCTCCATAGATGGTACCTTTTCTACAGCTCTCATCCTTAATAATTGGGATATTTGTTTTAGTGCTTCTGTCTTTTGATTTGGAGGTAGGTTTGGCATTCCTCTCTTCCCTGGTAGAGTATGGAAGTGAAACCTGTAACCTTGGTCTATTATCTGTAAAATCCACTTGTCTCTTGTGATGTAATGCCAGTTTGCCGTAAATAAGGCTAGCTTCCCGCCTAAGGGTGCTTGCAGTTGTTCCCTGGTAGGCGGTGCCAGAGCCAAGTCACTGTGATTGACCTGTAGTTGTGGTGGTGGCTGTGTCTGTGGCTGTGCCTCGCTGGTTGTTGCCCTGCCACTGACGTCCTCTGTAAGCACCCCTGGATTGGCTTCTGCCTCTTGAACACCTATTCCTGCCTCTCTGAGTTCTGGAGGAGTCTGGAAAGGACCAATTCTTGGAGGGCCAATTCCTGCTAAACCTCGGAGGTTGGACCTGTAAGAAATCTTTTATGTTTGGACAGATTTTGCCTTCTCTTCCATCTTCTTCAGTACTTGTTGTGCAGGAGAGCCAAACAAATTGATCTTATCCATAGGAGCATCTAATAGTTTTGATTTGACATGGTCTGGTAAGGCCTGTTCTTTTAGCCATGCATGCCTTCTGATGACTGTGCCAGTCATGGCTGATCTAAAGGAAGCCTCCAGTGCATCATAGCCGCATTTTAGGGAATGGTTACTGACTTGTTGAATGTTATGTACCATTTCCTGCACATATTTTTTGTCTACTGTTTCATCTGAGGACACTTTTTTGGTTAACTGATCTAGCAAAAATTCTTGATACTGTATCATGTGAAATTGACAGTTCAAGGCTCTAGCTGAAAGAGTAGCAGAAGTGTAAACTTTTTTACCCCATCTCTAAGGATCTGGATTCCCTTTCAGAGGGAGGGTTTTTGGCAGAGGTGGCTGCTACAGCCTTAGGTCCTTGGGAGATAGTCTCTGGATCTGCAAGGGGAGCCTTATACAAGTGGTAATGTGTGTCCGGGACCCTGTAGTATCTATCGGGCTTAACAGGGGCCGGAGGCAGAGAATCAGGAGCAGTACAAGCATCATTAAATGCATCATCTACAACAGAAAGAACTGGAGGTATGGCTAAAGGCCTATGTTGTGGTAAATGCAGAAAAGTTCTAAGCCTTTTCTGGAATCTGAAAAATCCTGGCCCTGCCACTGAAATTGTTCCCTCATAGCATGCAGGGTTTCCCCAAAGGAAAATTCCTCAGGCGGAGAGGCAGAAGGAATGGACTCTTCACCATCAGAGTCTTCATAAGGGAGTATGGGGCCTCTGGAGGGTCTGTATCATTTGAGTCATCAGAGGAATCATCTGTAGACACTGGCTCAGGGGGCTCTGCTCTAGGCCTCTTCTCTGGAGGCGGGTGAGAGGCCCTGTCTGGTTGAGGTTGGGATCCTCGGATTAAAGAAATGAGATCCTCTGCTAAACTAAGCATTTGTGAACTAGAGCTAGGCCTGTGAGAGGGGGGCTTTGCAGGCACAGATTTAGTAGTTTTAGCTGCTTTAGCCCTGGCAAAGGCCTTAATGGACATGGCTGCAGGTGGCCTAGCAGCTCCACGTGCAGGGGTTGAAATATCCAAGGGAATAGTGTCTGATAATTCCTGAGAAACTGTAACAGCAGGTGGGATATCAGAAGCCGATTCCACGAGGTTGGAAGAGGCCTCGGCAGAAGGAAAGTTTTCGGCTGAAGGAGGAACCGCTTGCTCGGTTTCAGCCGAAACCGAGACACTCGCGGTTGGCTTAACCGCGGTTTCGGCCGAAACCGCGGACCGCGAGTGTCGGTCCTTTTCCTTGTGTTTTTTAGATATTTGCGAAGTCGGAGGATCCGACGGCATAATATAAGCAAAATCGGAGCCGAAAAACTCCTCAGCAAACTCCGACCGACGTCTAAGCGTCCGCCGGTTAAAAGAAGCACAGGCTAGACAAGCTGTGACGTCGTGGTCTGGGCCTAGACAAGGTAAGCAGTAAGAGTGGAAATCTTTATGAGGTATTTGTTTCCCACAAGTTAAACAGTTATTCACTTTTTCTGACATCGGCTGAGGCAAGAAAGAGTCCCCAATGGGGTACTTAGCTTTTTAGAAGTCTTCGAAGTAGTATTCGGTAGTAGTAATCTCTGGTTCTGACCGACCGGCACTTGCGAACAGCTTCTGCTTCTGGCGCCACGCGGCAAGAAAGACTGAGGAAAATGGCGTCGGCTGATGCCTTTATACCCGAATAACTGCAGCTATGACGTTGGGTGAAGTGCGACACCAGCCGAGGCCAGACCCAGACTTTGAAATCTGGCCGACCGAAGGGCTGCCTGACGACAGGACAACCCATTTGTAAGTACTGCAGATGCATCCTTGAAGGACATCTGTGCAAGATGCCTGTGGCTTACATTACTGTCATTCTATTTATAGTGTGGGTGTGGAAGTAGACTTTTATGATGGAAATCTTCTGAATTGGGCAGTTTTGTCATTATTGGTTCATGCATATTGTTTCGTTGCCTACAGGCTACTGGAAAAATGTTCAAACAATAAATTTAAAGTGCGGTCTAACAAGTGTGCTGTATTACACAAGGAATATAATTTAATAAAGTCAGGAAGGTTTCTCAAAGAACACATGTATGTTTCTTGTTTTGTGTGCAAGGGACCAATGATTTGAAAACAGCCCAAAGGTAATCTTTATCCACCACTGGCCAGATGCATTTTCTTTGAATGTGGTGTAGGTTTCAATGCTGTTTCAATGAATGTGAGTTTCAAGGGCAGAGAAATGTTAATGCCAAGTCTATTTTCATTGTGAGATAGTATTGCTTTGTTTAGCAGGTATTTATTAGTGTTTGTGCATTGTGCTATAATATGTAAAAATAAAATCCAAATAATCATTGTAGAAGTAAAGCAGTATGCACACATTAGTGCTTATGGTAAATGGGGCGAAATACCCAGGTAATGGGACATTGGAATGGCTACAGGGGTACCCTGGTGCCATATTTTGGTTGCCTGTTCTTCAGTTTGCATTTGAAAGTTGGCATCTCACAATTCCATTGGAGTGGGGGGGGGGGGGTTACATAATTATGTATGCAAATTTTATGTTAATCAGCATACACATTTGTACCTATTTTTCATGGGCCTTGTCCAGATTTTTGATGTTTCCAGGTTGAGAGGTATGAAAGACATACATACCTGGCAGTAGGCCAGGTAGACCACATACATAGAATCACAACTAGCATGTATATTAGTAAACTCCATCATCCTACCTGTGTCATGATGTAAAAACCTACTGCTTGTATCAATCAGGTGGCAAAGCTGCATTTGTTACAGGGCAGAGTGCCTACAACACTGAAAGCCATCTCATTACGGTTATTCAGTTTTGGATAACAACATCCTACTAAGTGATTTTTTTATTTCTGAAAGCAAATCTTGGTCTATCCTGCACTATATATTTAATCTGTTCATTCGTACATAAAAAACGCCAATTCCTGTCAAAAATATTCTACTTCTTCCTTTTAAAAAATGTGATCAAAGGACAGGAACTATGGGCATCACAAATTAATTCTAAAAATTAAGATTTCCATCGAGAATTGACACGTCTGAGTGATGATTTCAAATCACAGGGTTACAATCCTAAGGAAGTGGATAAAGACCTCACTCAGATACCATTGATGAGGGGGGATCAAGGGAAACCTTACCTCTCTGAGAAGCAGGTAAGGGGTAATAGAGATGAAACTCACTATAATAAAATAAGAGTACCCCTTACATACTCCAGTAACAAACTGTTACAGAATATTTTTGACAGTCCAACTCTTCATGACATTGAGTACTATATCAAACCAGGCTCGCCCATCAATAAAGTACAGTTTTGTACCTACCATAAATGTAGATGTTCGAGTGTAAACACTGCTGCAGTCATTACACTTGGGTTAGCCTGCCGTCAGGCGGTTCCCCAGTCGGCCTGAGTTCCAAAGTCTTGGTCCGGCGATGGTTGCTGTCACCTCCTCCCTGACGTCAGTGTGACAGGGGTATATAAGATGCAGCCAACGCCATTTTCTTCAGTTTTTCTTACCCCAGATGTCAGGTGCCCCCAAATAGGTAGGCAATTCAAATTGCTAGTAAGGTATACAAAAGAAAAGCAAACAACAATTTTCAGTTACCTGCAAATACTCCCCATAGGTAGTAAAGGGTAGAAGACCTAGGTACGTAACAGCAAGTAAGAGGGGAAGGAGGGAGGGTAACCTGGACTGCAGCAATGTTTACACTCGAACATCTACATTTATGGTAGGTACAAAACTGTACTATGTTCATCGTGTTACACTGCTGCAGTCATTACACTTGGATGGAATCCCAAAGCTGAGGTAGGGTGGCTGTTTCTATAAGGCATTAGGGGTGGCTATAAGGCCCTGCAGCACAGCAGTGGTGAAGCCAGCTCTAGATTTGGAGTATAAAGGCAAATGGTAATGCTTGGTGAAGGTATGCACAGAACTCCATGTTGCTGCTTCCAAAATATCCTTGGTGGGTACTCCTCTGAGGTAGGCAGTTGAAGTGGCTGTTGCCCTGGTGGAGTGAGATCTAATACTGCTAGGTACAGGTTTCCCATGGTGTGTATAGCAGAAGCGTATGCAATGTCCTATCCATTTTGAAATAGCCTGTTTTGAAATGGCTTTTCCCTGTGCTCCTGCAACATATGCTACCAATAGTTGTTCAGATTTTCTGAAAGCTTTGGTCATGTTCAAGTAGAAGCGTAACTGTCTGTGAATGTCCAAAGAGTGTAGCAGTCTCTCCCCTTTGTTCTGTGGTTTTGGATAAAAAGTTGGCAAGTGAATAGTTTGGTTTAGAGCCACACTTGAAACCACCTTTGGCATAAATGTAGGGTTAGTTCTTAAAGACACCCTGTCCTGGTGGAAAATGAGGAAAGGTTCCACTGCCATTAGTGCCTGTAATTCTGAAACTCTTCGTGCTGATGTTATTGCCAGTAGCAGAGCAGTTTTCCAAGAGATATATTTTAATTCTGCTGTGTTAGCTGGCTCAAAAGGAGGTAAAGTTAATTTTTCCAAAACAAAGTTGAGGTCCCACGTTGGAGTAGGTGCTCTACGGGGCAGTCTTATGTTTTTAGCCCCTCTGAAGTACTGTTTGAGCAAAGGATTAGAGAAAATTGGTGGATCCATGTTGTAATGAGCAGAAATGGCAGAGGCGTGGATCTTGATGGATGAGAAGGAGAGGCCTTTGTCCAGCATCTCAGTTAAATATTGAAGTATCTGAGGAATGTTTGGGACAAGAGGGTCAAGGCTGTGGGTCTGGTTCCAGGCACAGAATCTCTTCCATTTATCTGAATAGGCTTTCCTGGTACTAGGCCTTCTGGCCTCCAGAATGACATCCATAACAGCTTTGGAGAGAGGCATTGCTTGCTTGACTAAGGAATTTTCCATGCAGCTAGGTTTAAGGTCTTTAGCTGGCTGTGAAGTATCTGATTGTTGTGCTGTGTCAGCAAATGTGGGACTACAGGCAAAATCCAGGGTGCTTCTTGTGCTAAGTTCTTTAAGATTGGGTACCAATGCTGGCGTGGCCAGTTTGGTGCAATCAGGATCATCTTTGGCTCTTCTTGCCTGGCTTTTATGAGTACCTTTGGAAGGAGAGGTAAAGGTGGGAAAGCGTATACTTGCAGGTTATTCCAGCTGAATGAGAGGGCATCACTTTCCATGCTTGTGGATGGTAACTCCTTGTGCAGAATTTCTGTAACTGGCAGTTCGTTGGGGATGCAAACAGATCTATGTCCAGGCTCCACCATTTTTGTGTTATCATTCTGAATATTTGTGGATTCAATTCCCATTTGTGGGGATCCATGATGTTTCTGCTTAGGTCATCTGCCAGTGTGTTTTTCTTTCTTGGCAGGAATTGTGCTTGCAGATGAACTTGGTAGTCTAGAGCTGTGTTCCACAAGGTCATGGCTTGTCTGCAGAGGGGGTAGGAGTGTGTGCCCCCTTACTTGTTTATGTACCACATAACTGTGGTGTTGTCTGTCTTTAGTAGTAGTTGTCCTGGATGCAGCAGGTCCTTGAAAGCTATAAGGGCATTTTGTACAGCTAGCATCTCTTTTTGATTGATGTGAAGATGCCTTTGGTCTGCGGGCCACTCGCCCTGAATATATTTTCCTGCCATGTGTGCTCCCCAGGCGTAATCCGATGCATCTGTTGTCAGTGTTTGCCTGGCTGTGGGTTGAGTAAAAGGCTGTCCCTTGTTGAGGTGACAAGCTTGAGCCCACCATCGAAACTCCTGTTGAAGGCAAGGAATTAGTGGTATAACTGTTTCCAAACTTTGACAGTGTCGAGACCATACACTCTTTAGGTACCATTGTAGTTTCCTCATATGCAGTCTGGCATATGGAATTAGTAGTATGCAAGATGCCATGTAGCCCAAGGCCTGCAGAATTTTTCTTGCAGGGATTTGGGTCTTTGTTGCCATCAATTGAAAGTATTGAGTCAGTTGTCCTTGCTTGTCTGGCGTGAGATATGCCATCTGGGCCGTTGTGTTCAAGCTGGCACCCAGGAATATTATCTCTTGTGAGGGCACTAGTTTTGATTTCTTTTCGTTTACTGTGCACCCTAGGCAACTTAATAACCTTTTTATGAATGCCAGATGCTTTAGAAGAATGTCCTTGCTCTCTGCTTGAACCAGGCAGTCGTCCAGGTATGGATATATTTGAATTCCTTTTTGTCTGCAAAATGCAGTTACTGGTACCAGGCACTTTGTGGAGACTCTGGGCGCAGTAGATAAGCCAAAGGGCAGTGCAGAGAATTGATAGTGCATTGAACCATCTATGAATCTGAGGTATCTTCTGCAATTTTGTCTGATAGGGACATGCAGGTATGCCTACTTGAGGTCCAAAGTCACGAGCCAAGCTTTCTTGCCCAGCATGGGAAGAAGCTGCTGTAGTGTCAACATTTTGAATTTCGGAACATCCATGTAAGTGTTTAGAGTAGAAAGATCCAGAATGGGTCTCCAGGCTTTGTCCTTTCTGGGAACCAGAAAGAGTCTTGAGTAAAACCCTTGTCCTTGTTCCTGTGGTGGTACCTTTTGAATAGCTCTCATGTCCATGAGTGCTGTAATTTGTTTTTGAGCCTCTGCCCATTGATTTGGTGGCAGATCTGGCATTCCTTTTAACCTTGGCAGAGTGTGAAAGTGGAACCTGTAACCTTGAGATACAATGTTGAAAACCCATTTGTCTTTGGTGATGCAATGCCAATTGTGATAAAAAAGTGCCAGTTTTCCTCCTAAGGGGGCTACCAAGAGAGAGCTGTGTGGCAGCTGCAGTGGGAAGTCATTGAGGCTGCTTTTTATATGGTTGGGGCCTGTCTTCCCCTTCTTTCTGGCCTGGTGTACCCCATTGTCTAGGCCTGTAAGGACCTTGTGTTTGACATCTACCTCTTGGACGTCTGTATCTGCCCCTTTAAGGTCTGTCTGTGACTGAAAAGGACCAATTCTTTGTTGGCCAATTTCTGCTAAAACGAGGTGGCTGAACCTGTAAGAAATCCTTCACTGTTTGCATAGATTTTGCCTTATCCTCCATCTTCTTTAATACCTCCTCTGCCTTAACTCCAAACAACACATCACTCTGCAAAGGTGCATGCAATAATTTTGCCTTAACATGATCTGGTAACGTATGTTATTTTAACCAAGCATGCCTTCTAATGACAGAACCTGTAACTGCTGCTCTACAGGAGGCCTCTAAGGAATCAAAACCACATTGCAAAGTATGTTTTCCCACTTGTTCAGCTGCATGCAATAAATCCTGCATTTCTTTAAAATTAGGAGGATCTGAATCTAGAAGCATCTTTTGTTTCAACTGAGACATCAAAAACTGCTGATATTTTAGCATGTGAAACTGGCAATTTAAAGCTCTCATTGCTAAAGTTGCAGACATATATAATTTCTTTCTCCATCTTGTCTAATGCTCTGGAATCTCTGTCAGAGGGAAAGTACAGTTTTGTACCTACCATAAATGTACATGTTCGAGTGCTAATACAGCTGCAGTCATGGGTTCTCCTGCCGTCAGGCGGGTCCTCGGTCGGCCGAATTCCAAAGTCTAGGTCCGGCGTCGGTTGTCGTCGCTTCCTCCCTGACGTCAGTGCGACAGGGGTATAAAAGAACCAGCCGACGCCATGTTCTTCAGTTTTTCTTGCCCCAGATGTCAGGTGCCCCCAGAAGGAAGGCAATACATAAAATTATGAAGTAATGCAATGCAATATAATCAAAAAACAGTAGTTGCAAGCAAATACACCATAAAAGAATACCCCTAGGGGGGAAGGAGGGAGGGAAACCTGGACTGCAGCTGTATTAGCACTCGAACATCTACATTTATGGTAGGTACAAAACTGTACTATGTTCATCGTGCATACAGCTGCAGTCATAACAGATGGGTAGAATCCCAAAGCTAAGAAAGGGGTGGTAGGCACTAGGTGGAACTAGGAGGAGCCAAAATGCCCTGCAAGACTGCAGTGGCAAAGCCTGCTCTAGATTTGGAGTATAATGGTAGGTTGTAGTGTTTGGAGAAAGTATGCACAGAACTCCAAGTGGCTGCTTCCAAGATATCCTTGGTAGGAACTCCTCTGAGGAAGGCTGCAGAGGTGGCTGTGGCCCTGGTGGAATGAGTTCTAATGCCTGTAGGAACAGTTTTGCCATGAAAGGAATAGCAAAAGCGTATGCAGTGGGCTATCCATTTTGAGATTGTCTGCTTGGAAATTGGTTTTCCTGGAGCTCCTACCGCATAGGCCACAAAGAGCTGTTCTGATTTTCTGAAAGGCTTTGTTCTGTCCAAATAATAACGCAGTTGCCTGTGGATGTCCAAGGAATGTAGTAATCTCTCCCTTTGTTTTGAGGATTGGGATAAAAAGTAGGTAAATGTATGGCCTGATTTAAAGCTACCCTGGATACCACTTTAGGCATAAAGGAAGGGTTGGTTCGTAATGAAACTCTGTCCTGATGGAAGATGATAAAAGGCTGGACAGCCATGAGGGCCTGTAGTTCTGAAACTCTACAAGCTGAAGTGATAGCCAGAAGGAAAGCTGTTTTCCAGGACAAATATTGCAAATCTGATGAAGCAGCTGGCTCAAAAGGAGGTAAAGTCAGTTTTTCCAGAATGAAATTTAGATCCCAAGCAGGTATTGGTTGTTTCCTTGGAGGTCTTAAATTCTTAGCCCCTCTTGAGGAACTGTCTTAAAAGCAGGTGAGAGAATAAAGGAGGATCGGTGTTGTATTCTGCAGAAATGGCTGAGGCATGGATTTTGATGGAGGAGAACGAAAGTCCACTGCTTAGTAGTTCAGCCAAATATTGTAGTATTTGAGGTAAATTCAGATTTCCAGGGTTCTGGCCCTTTTTCCTCATTCCAGACACAAAAACGTTTCCATTTTGCAGAGTAAGCTTTTCTAGTTGATGGCCTTCTGGCCTCCAAAATGACATCCTGCACCTCCTTGGAGAGTAGGGCCTGCTGTGATGCTAAGGAATCTTCCATGCGGCTAGATTGAGTGTTTTTAGCTGACTGTGAAGAGTTTTGAAGCTGTGCTGAGTCAGAAGAGGAAGCATTAGAGGCAGGGTCCATGGAGGGGAATGAGTCAGGCTCCTCAGGAGTGGGTACCAGTGTTGCCTTGGCCAGTCCGGAGCAATGAGGATCATCTTTGGTCTGTCTGCTCTGGTCTTCAATAGGACTTTGGGCAGCAGAGGAAGAGGCGGGAAGGCATAAACTGTCATTGATGTCCAGCTGAAAGAGAGAGCGTCCACTCTCCAGGCCTTTGGGTGGAAGGTCCTCGAGCAGAATTTTGTCAATTGATGATTTTGTGGGAGGCAAAGAGATCTATGTCTGGCCTTCCCCATTCTTGGATTATTTCTGTAAAAACTTTTGGATGCAACATCCATTTGTGTGGATCTGTCATATTCCTGCTTAGGTTGTCTGCCAGCGTGTTTTCCTTGCCTGGCAAGTACTGTGCTTGTAGTTCCATTTGTAAGTCCATGGCCATGTTCCAAAGTGATATGGCCAGTCTGCATAGGGGATAGGAATGTGTTCCTCCCTGCTTGTTTATGTACCACATAACTGTGGTGTTGTCCGTTCTTATCAATAGTTGACCTGGTTGTAGGAGGTCCTTGAAAGCTATAATAGCATTTATTACTGCTAGCATTTCTTTTTGATTGATGTGAAGGTGCTTTTCTTTTTGGGACCATTTGCCCTGAATGCACCTGTCTGTCGTGTGCGCCCCCCAGGCGTAGTCCGAGGCGTCTGTTGTGATGACTTGATTTGCTTGAGGCTTGCTAAATGGAAGACCTGTGTTTGCTTGACATGCTTGAACCCACCACAGAAATTCCTTTTGCAGACATGGAAGTAGTGGTATTATTGTTTCCATACTGTGGCTGTGTTGAGACCATATGTTTTTTAGGTACCACTGTAGTTTTCTCATATGCAGCTTTGCACATGGGATTAGCAAGATGCAAGATGCCATGAATCCCAGAGCCTGCAGGATTTTCCTTGCAGTCAGCCTGGTGCAATTTGCCAGTGTTTTGATATATTGAATTAGTTGCCCCTGCTTCTCTGGCGTGAGATAGGCCATCTGGGTGTTTGTGTCCAAATTGGCACCCAGGAAAATTATATTTCGAGAGGGTATTAGCCTTGATTTCTCTTTGTTGACTGTGTATCCCAGAGAGTTTAATAACATTATTACATAAGCCAGATGTTTCAGAAGAATGTGCTTGCTGTCCGCTTGGATCAGGCAGTCGTCCAAATAAGGGTATATTTGTATCCCTTGAAGTCTGCAGTAGGCAATTACTGATGCCAGGCATTTCGTGAATACTCTGGGCGCAGTAGATAAGCCAAAGGGCAATGCAGAGAATTGATAATGGGTTGAACCTGCATGAAATCTGAGGTATCTTCTGCAATTTTGTCTGATTGGGACATGCAGGTATGCCTCCTTGAGGTCCAATGTTACCAGCCAAGACTCCTTGCCCAGCATGGGAAGAAGTTGCTGTAGAGTGAGCATCTTGAATTTTGGTACGAGTAGGAATGTGTTTAGGATGGAAAGATCCAAAATAGGTCTCCAATCTTTTCCCTTCCTTGGCACCAGAAATAGCCTGGAATAAAAACCTTGACCTTGTTCGTGTGTAGGTACCTCTTGAATAGCTTTCATGTTTATAAGATCTGAAATTTGCTTTTGTGCCTCTGCCCTTTGATTGTGTGGCAGTTTTGTCATGCCTCTCATTTTTGGAAGGGTATGAAAGTGGAATTTGTAGCCTCTGTTTATAATGTCCAGGATCCATTTGTCCTTTGTGACAACATGCCAATTTTTTGAGAATAGTGCCAGCTTTCCTCCTAAGGGGGCTGCCATTTGAGACCTGGTTGGCCTGCAAAGGGGAAAGTCATTGGGTTTGCTTTCTGAAAGATTGTGAGGTGTCCTCACCACCTCTTTGTGTAGGAGCTTGCCATTGTCTGCCTCTGTACGATCCTTGTGGTTGTCCTCTGCCCCTCGGGCGCCTGTATCTGCCTCTTTGGGGTCTGTCCGTGGCAGGAAAGGACCAGTTTTTGGAAGGCCAATTTCTACTAAAACGTGGTGGTTGAGCCTGCAGAAATTCTTTCACAGTTTGCATTGATTTAGCTTTTTCCTCCATTTTTCGTAATACTTCCTCAGCATTTGCCCCAAATAGTACATCCTTTTGAAGTGGGGCGTCTAGTAATTTAGCTTTGACATGATCAGGCAAGGTTTGTTCCTTGAGCCAAGCATGCCTGCGTATGACTGAGCCTGTAACAGCAGCTCTACATGAGGCCTCTAGAGCATCAAAACCACATTGTAGGGTATGTTTACCCACTTGTTCTGCACTATGCATCAAATCCTGCAACTCCTTCAAGTCTGGTTGTTCAGGTTGTGACATTTTACTTTTCAATTGAGATAACAGAAACTGTTGGTATTTTAGCATATGAAACTGACAGTTTAAGGCCCTCATGGTTAAGGTAGCCGAGGTATACACCTTTTTTCCCCACCTTTCTAAGGATCTGGAATCTCTCGGAAGGCAATGGATTTTTGGCAATGGAAGCCTTAACTCCCTTGGGTCCCTGTGAGATGGTTTCTAGGTCAGCAGCATGGCTTTTGTAAAGAAATTGGTGTGAGTCAGGAACCCTGTAGTACCTGTCAGGCTTAACTGGAGCTGGAGGTAGAGAATCCGGGTTAAGGCAGGCCTCCGAGTAAACATCATCTAGGATGTCCAAGACAGGAGGTATAGCCAGAGGCCTGTGCTGGGGTAACAAAAGATATTCCCTGAGCCTTTTCTTGGAATCAGAATAATCCTGGCCTTCCTAGTGGAAGTGTTCCCTTAAGGTATGCAAAGTTTCCCCAAATGAGAAATCCTCAGGGGGGGGGATACAGAAGGAATAGACTCCTCTGCATCAGAGTCTTCGAAAGGGGAGTAAGCCTGTTCCTGATCATCAGAGTGTTCTGAAATAATGGATCCCTGATCAGAGGAGGGGGAATCTTCCTCCACTCTGGGCCTTTTGTCCGGAGGTGGCTGAGAACCTCTGATTAGAGTAATTAAATCCTCAGCCATTTTATGCATCTGTCTCTTAGGCATGGGGCCTGAAGATGGGCCCTGTGTAACTGGTCTCTTAGGGTGCATGGTTGCTTTAGACTTGGTGAAAGCCTTGATGGAGAAAGAAGAGGAAGGTCTGAAGACACCTTGAGTGGAGGTGGACCTGTCCACATTCTGTGATTCAACGCCAAAAGTGGCTTCAGTATCTGTAGTCGGGGTGTGGGCCGAGGAGCCTACGACCTCGGGTACAGGAGACACCGCCAAAGATGTGTCGTCAGTAGTCAGGGGCTGCATAGGCGCCTCACTGAGAACCGGACCACGTGTAGTCGGCTTTGGCGTGGTGTCGGTAGAGGCCGCGGACCTCGAGTGTCGGTCCTTGTCTTTGCGTTTTTTAGACAAAACCGGTGTCGGAGTATCTGACGACATGGTATAGTTAAATGCTTTCCCAAAAAAATGCTGGGCGAACTCCGCCTGACGCTTAATAGTGCGTTTGTTGAATGTAGCACAACAGTGACAGACCGAGACGTCATGGTCTGGGCCTAAACAAGGTATACAGAGGGAATGGAAATCCTTATGCGGTATTTGCTTCCCACAAGAAATACAATTATTAACTTTGTCTGACATCGGTCTGAGGCAAGAAAAGTTTCCCCAACGGGGTACTTAGCTTTTAAGAAGACTTCGGTTTTCCAAATTTTCGGTAATCTCAGGAGCTGGCCGACCGGCACTTGCAAACTGCTTCTGCTTCGGGCACCGCGCGGCAAGAAAGACTGAAGAACATGGCGTCGGCTGGTTCTTTTATACCCCTGTCGCACTGACGTCAGGGAGGAAGCGACGACAACCGACGCCGGACCTAGACTTTGGAATTCGGCCGACCGAGGAACCGCCTGACGGCAGGAGAACCCATCTGTTATGACTGCAGCTGTATGCACGATGAACATCTGGGTTTTTTGCTGATGAGGCCTTAATCCCTTTGGGTCCCTGAGAAATAGTTTCAGGGTCAGCAACAGGGCTGTTATACAGAAATTTGTGAGAGTGAGGGACTCTGTAGTATCTATCAGGTTTAACTGGGGCTGGAGGTAAGGAGTCAGGATTTAAGCTGGATTCAGTATACACATCATCCACAATATCTAACACTGGCGGAATAGCAAGGGGTCTGTGTTGAGGTAATAAAAGGAAGTCTCTGAGCCTTTTCTTGGATTCTGAGTAATCCTGGCCTTCCCAATGGAAATGCTCCCTCATGGTATGTAAAGTCTCCCCAAAGGAGTAGTCCTCAGCTGGAGAGGCTGATGGAATTGATTCCTCAGCATCAGAATCCTCATAAGGGGGTAAAGAATATCCTAGGTCTGAGGATGACTCTGAAGAAATGGACACCTGGTCGGAAGATTCATAGTCTGCATCCTGTCTGGGCCTTTTATCAGGTGGGGGATGGGACCCCCTGATCAGGGTGATTAGGTCTTCGGCCATTTTGAGCATTTGTTTCTTAGGCATGGAGGCCTGTCCTGATGAATGCTGTATCTGTTTCTTTGTTTTTAGGGGGGGCTTAGACTCAGCAGAGGGTTTAATGGTTAACTGGGTAGGTCTGAAGACACCCTCTGAAGCTGTGGATTGCTCAGCTACTTCGGTTCCCTCTGAAGGGTTAGTTTTGGAAGACTGAAAAACTTGTGGATCTGAAGGCCCAGCCAGCTCCATTTGGGAGTCGGAGGCGGTCTGTGGTTCTGTGGAAGCAGTCGTCAGGGGCTGCGAAGGCGCCTCGCTGAAAACCGGAGAACCGGCGACCGGCCTAGAAGAGGCCTCATCGTCAGTTTTGGGCCTCGGATGCCTGTCCTTGTCTTTGCGCTTTTTATGTATTCCGGTCGTCGGAAGTTCTGACAGCATGGTGTAATTGAATTTTTTGCCAAAATAATGTCAGGCAAAATCAAACCGACATTTAATAGTGCGCTTGTTAAACCTAGCACAAAACCGACAACCAGTGACGTCGTGGTCTGGGCCTAGGCATGGGATACAATAGGAATGGAAATCCTTATGAGGTATTTGCTTCCCACAAGAAATACAGTTACTAACTTTTACTGACATCGGTCTGAGGCAAGAAAAAGTTTCCCCAACGGGGTACTTAGCTTTGTAGAAGACTTTGATTTCTGGATTCGGAATGAAAACCTCAGGAGTTGGCCGACCGGCACTTGCAAACTGCTTTTGCTTCGGGCACCACGCGGCAAAAAAGACTGAAGAAAATGGCGTCGGCTGCATCTTATATACCCTTGTCGCACTGACGTCAGGGAGGAGGCGACAGCAACTGATGCCAGACCAAGACTTTGGAGCTCAGGCAGACTGGGGAACCGCCTAACGGCAGGATAACCCAAGTGTAATGACTGCAGCAGTGTAACACGATGAACATCTGTTTTTTTTAATTCTTTCAAATTGATCAGTAATGATGTCTTTCCACCTTAGCTTATGCCTCCCTCTTCTACTTTTGCCTTCAATCTTTCTTGCATGAGTGCTTTCTCTACTGAATCCTGTCTTCACATTATGTACCCACAGTATTCCAATATTTATTTTACTGTCAGACCTTTCACAGTCTGGATTTATTTCCTCAGGTACAAAATGATTTGATTGTCTTGTAATCCACAGAATTCTCAAATATTTTCTCCAACACCACAGTTCAAAAGCATTGATTTTCTTGGCTGCATGCAGTTCTCTTAACCACATCTTATGACTGGGGAAAACCAATGATTTGAGTATATGGAATTTTGCTGAGATTGGAATCTCTCTCCTCCTTAATATCCTATCCAGATTTGCTATAGCTTTCCTTCTTACAAGCATCATTTAATCTCTTCTTGTTCCTCTCTGAAACTCTGCGTTCAGTTTAGCAAATTTTCCCTGTCAACATTGCCTTTAGCTCTCACTTCCATGGTTTCAAGACATAGCCACGTTGCCTTCATAAACTTTTTTTTTAGGAAATTTTTGTTGCCAACACCTGGACAATAACACAAACTTTTGTCCACAGTTCAGGGAGTCTATCCACTAGTTATAGTCACTTCAATCCATTCTTTACCTGAACTACATATTCATTTGGAATACTACTGTGCTCATATCTAGTTGTCCTAGGTGATTTTCTTGTTTCATTTTCTTCTAAACTTTGAGATAAAAAGGTACATCTCAGGCCACTAAAAGATGGACTTTGTTATGACAAGTGAATTACACTAGTAGAATTCTACTAGATCGTGTCCCACTTTACTTCAAACTCCAAGCCCAAACTTGTCTGTTACACCAGTTCTGCTGTGGCTACCAACTTTAGCTTTCTATTCACTTATAATGAATTAATGTATTTTTTAAATGTGTGTTATTTCCAGAAAGTGCTGCAGATACTCATAACACTGTCTGACTTTCTCCTCTTCTGCATCTGTAATTGAAGCATAAGCCTGTATTACTGTAATGTTGAAATGCTGGCCTCGCAGTCTGATTCAGCTCGGTCTGCTATTTTTTTGTTGTTGCTGTTGGTGTAAATGAGCAACGATTATGACCCTTTTACTAATAAGGGCTCTTCTATTTCTTCTGAAAGTTTCTTGTCCACAGTAGGAACTCTGATGACTACTGGATGCAAAATGACCCATTCCTGTCCATTTTAATTCACTTGCTTAGAAAATGCGAATGTTTGTGCTTGCCATCTCATCCTTACCCAGGTGAAGTTTACCTTGGTTCATAGTTCTTATGTTCCGAATTCCAGTGGGTGGGCAGTTCTTTGTAGAATCAGACTTTTCTTCCATCTCTGAGTACTTCAACAGATGGGTGCCCTCTTAGCTTTAGTCCATTCACAACTTAATCTCTGTAACTATTCATGGTTGTCCTCTACTCTTACCCAGTACCACACTGTCTGGTTGAGGGGCAGTCATTTTTTTCTGCAGATGATATCAAGCAACACAATCAGGTTCATATGTTCATAGGTGTAGTAGGCTAATGACCCTGTAGCCTTTACAAGCCTAGCCCATAGGATTACCCTGGCATCATCCCACCCGACCTTAGTTCCCAGTGCCCCTGTCAAGTAGAGCCACTGGAGTGATCCCGGGGTGAATTTTCTATTTCCCATCTACTCAAGATTTCTCTTGAAGAGGTCCAGTGAGGTGCTCTGTTTGACATGTATGGGAAGTCTATTCCATAGCATGGGCAGTCTCTGGGTTATGAACCTGTCCCTCCACATGATCTGTTGTTTGTGGTAAAAAGGAAGAGGTCTCTGGAGCATGTGGTGCGGAGGGATTGGGATTTCTTTAGCTGTAGCATTTCTAACCGAGCTGGGTCAGACATGGCTTTGTAACTCAAGCAGAGATCACCTCTAAGTAGGTGATACGAGACAGAGAACAGTTGGAGTTTTTTTTTTTTTGTCTGTCCATATAGGACAAGTTTTTAAGGCCTAAGATCCTCTTTGTGAGGTACTTCTGTGGCCTCTCCAGTTGTTGCAGGTGTCTAGTGAGGTACATGCCAAATGGGGCAATTTACTCAATGACTGGCCTAATGAGGGAAGAGTAGAGGGACACAATGACCTCTTTCTTCCTGGATGCAAAACCCTTAGTAATGAGATGTACCACATAGAAGGACTTTCTGACCACAGTGGCAATGTGGTGGTCAAAAGTGAGGTTGCTGTCAACCTGTGTTCCCAGATCTCTTATAACGTCTTCTGTGTTCAGTGGACTACCATTGATGTGGTAATTCATGGGAACAGGGTTTTTCCCATAGGGGTTTATGACACATTTTTGGCATTGAGCTTAAGGCCATGGTTCTGACACCAGTCACTGGTCTCAGTGAGGCCTTTCTGTAGGATGTTAACATCACTTGGGGAGTTAATAATAGCTCCCAACTTGCAATTGTCCACAAACTTTGTCAGCCAGAGTCCCTCTGTGTCAGCCTGGACTTCAGAGAAGTAGATACAAAACAGGAGAGGACCCAGGACCAGACCCTGTGGGACTCCACTCGTGACTGGTCGGCAGTCTGACTTGGAGTCAGCTACTTTCACACTGTGGGTTCTGTGAGCCAGTTTGCAACCCACCTAGTGATATATGGGTTGATGCCTAGCTTAGTGAGTTTTTCTGTGATTCCTAAGTGGGGAATGGTATCAAAGGCCTTGGCCAGATCATGGTAGGCCGTATGAATTACCTTGCCTTCATCCACAGCTCTGGTGACTGACTCAAAGAGGTCAACCAGGTTGAGCAGGCATGATCTACCCTTCACAAAACCAAACTGTGTAAAATCCAGAGTTTGGAGATTCATTATATCCTTGTTTATTAGGTCCATGATGATGCATTCCATAGCTTTGCATATCAGACTAGTCAGGCTAATGGGGCGATAGTTCCCAGGGTCTGTAATCGCTCCTCCTTTGTGGAGAGGGATGACTGTAGCAGTTGGCCATTCGGTAGGGACAAAGCCTGAGGTGAGGCTGTGGTTGAACAGGGCACACAGGTGAGGTGCCAGTTCACTCTGTAGTTCATGTAGAACACAGCCAGAGATATTGTCAGGTCCCACAGAAGCTGTATTCTTGGCCTTGGACAGTGCTGTTTTAACCTGTGCAGCAGTAATACTTGGTGCTTGGCAATCTACTGGTATTATGATTGGTCCTTTGGGGGGGTGGGGGTAAAGTTGGCACTGAATCTGTCGGCTTAGTATAGGATGTACCATTGTGC
Source organism: Protopterus annectens (assembly GCF_019279795.1). Lineage (NCBI taxonomy): Eukaryota > Metazoa > Chordata > Ceratodontiformes > Protopteridae > Protopterus > Protopterus annectens. The sequence continues at coordinate 514,348,341 of NC_056735.1, forward strand.
AGTAACTCAGAGTAAATCTGGGTATTGCCATGGAGAATTTTTACATAACTATAGAAGGCCTTGTGGTTGTCTTTACTATCTGCTGCAATCCTGTTTTCATAGCTAGATTTAGAGGATTTGATGAGGGATCTCAACTTTTTGCTGAGGCTGATAATTTTTTTTTTTTTTTTAATGGGAAGATGGGAAGCCACTACAAGCAACAAACTGAAGACACTTTATATATATTAAAAACAGTTCCGAGATGGCAAATCTGAGAACTGTGTGCTGGAGCAAGAAGAAATAAGATGAGGAAAAATGTTTAAGGTGGGATGACAGATATCCTTTAGTAGCAATCACAAAGGAAGTTTTGGGAAGAGACAGACAAGCAAAGAAAAAAGGTTTTAACAAAAGACAGCAGCTGGGTTTTGTGCATATTCCCGAGCTGTGACCTGATGACTGGCTGATTGTTGGCTTTCCTAAGGTATACAGAAAGGGTTTTCCTTTAGCTGGTGACATTTTGTTAAATACTTGCCTAATAAGAAGTTGTCTGATGGCACATCAGGAATAAAAGTGCAGTCGTCTTGTGATCAGAATGAGTAAATGGCATGTTATGAGGTTAGTAGCAGTCTGAGTGAGGGGCAATAATTTCTGTATTGGAGCTAATGGGCATAGCAGTTATAGTAATGAATCTCTTTCTTTCACAGGAATATGACCAGTTTTTTGCTGACAGAAGCAGTGTTGCTTTTATAGCCCAGAATGACTTACTGAACAACAGATCTTGTTTTGAAGGATGTTAATTTTTGTAACATTAATGTTAAGTTCAGAGCAGTAAAGTGATAGGACTGATAGGTCATTATTCAGGTTTATGTGACAGCATATGTTCCTAAAGCAAGTCATGCTTTTAATGTCAGAAGCCTAGGAGGCTTGTAGGCAAATTTTAAGAGGGTGGTGTTTAGCCAAATACCCAATTAATGCATGTGAACACATCCAGAAGCACATCAATAGCATCCCTGAATATTAAGCTGAGTGCTTCAGCCAGTGTGCAGCTGCAAGAAAAATGTTCTCAGTTTTTTGCACTGCTAATTTACAAAAGCTTATCCATGAACCAGTTCCACATTAACAAAAAATCCACATGCGACCTTCATGCAAATTAATGAAGATTTTATTTGGTCAAGAAAGGGTAAGCAAAATGGGAAGGGTAAGCATATGATCAGGCAGGAGAGGTGGAATCAATGGGTCAACTGCAGAACTGAGAAAGGGATGCAACATATAAAAAGACAAAGATGGCACAAACTGCAAGGCTGAACAAAATGATGCCATACAGTCTAACTGCAGGTTAACTGGAGCATAACAGAAAGTTTAAATGAAAAAATAATATTAAACACCCCTCTTTCTTGAAACAAGTATTTTAATATGTGGATGCATTAACTTGTGTATTGCAGTTTCACAGAAAACATGTATATTTTAATAGAAACAAAACTTGTGAGAACATAATGTATCAATGTTCATACGAACAGACCTGTTAAAATGTTACTCTGCAAGCTGAATATTTATAGATTAGAAGGGTGAAACAGTTCCTTCATCTTCCTTAACTTCCCAAGGAAGGAATATATGAGCTACATAGAAACCTAATGAATTATTGGGTGTGAAATCATTACACCTGATAATCAAACAAAATGTCACTGTATGGCCTTTTCTCTTTTCTTCAAGGCTGTGCAGCCTGGAACATGGTTATACAAGCTGGAGGGCAGAGGGCACAGACCCTACTTCACCCACAGTCAACTCTCATCATACTTTAATAAAAAAAATATTTTGATAATTACTGAATGTGATGAGCTTGTGCTGGATAATTCACTAGGAAGCCAAGGTACAGACATATCTATGACACGCTTCTAACACAAATTTGGAAGGAAAAAACTTCATAATCAGACTTCTCCATAAGTGATGCTATATTCCTTTTTAAAAAAGATTATTTAAATATAGAAATTTTCTAGCAAATTTGTACAGCTTTATTCCACATTTAACACAAACACATTATATATTTAGATACTGTATTCGTAGACAAACAGAGAGATTTTTAGATAATTAAATCAAATCTTAACTGTTAGCTCTTTCAGTCAGTTCCACTGGTTGGCAGGCACTTTCATTTTCTATTTCTTGGAAAATGTTACTAAATAGAATAGCCAATATATTTTATGTTCTGGTGGGGTTGGGAGTAAAAG